>NW_013655313.1:0-34318 GCF_000499385.1 Eimeria necatrix
TAGCGCAGACGTATAAGCTGTAAAAGCCATAGCCGCGGAGGCACTCAACGCAAGCTGCAGTGGACTGAAATGGTAAGCACTTGGTATCTTGTGATTCTATGGCTTCCTTCATCGCTGGTCACTTCAATTCTTCTCTTGTGGATTTGTTCGTGCAAGAGAGCCGGGAGGCCGCGCGCTATCGGTAACCGTAACGGAGCTACGACGGAGTGTCAAGCTGCAAAGTCCCCAGCTGGCCGATATCGTTGGAAGTAGAAAGAAACGGGCAAAAATGTGTATATTTTCTACTTGCACGAGCTTTAGCTAGACGCATGGCCCGAGCGCCTCAATCATGGAGTCCATTTTTTGAACACAAAGCACGAGGAATGCCATTTGCTGTTAAAGGGCCTCTACAATAATACAAACTTTCAAGAGTAAACCAGCCAATCGAACCTGCACGAGGTATCACCACTAAAGGCGCATACTGGCTACTAATAATCGCGCCGGCGTATGAGGTTAGCTTCATTAAATTGACATTTTTTCAAAGCGCTGTGCTATGCATCAGCTTATGTGTATCCGAAGCACTAGAACAAAAACATTGAATAAGAAATTCTGCTTGTTGGGACAAATGCACAAAAGTCGATGATTTACAGTGGCCGAAGCCTGATCCTTCAGCGGCACAGGACTTTGTCAACGGCGCTGTCACTGGCGCAGTTTCGACACAAGCAATTGCTGTTGGGGGTTGCACATTTTTGGTCTGAAACAAAAACACAAGCAGCCTTTTTTGCTTGCGGCCACTGGTTAAAGTAATGGGGCCGCAAGCACAGGACTTGCGTGTACCCTTTCCTTCTTAGGTTGTGCCGACGCCTGCGACTTCGCTCCAGAAAAACCTGCAAGACAACTCACTGTATACTGCATCATGCGCGGGCCCATGCATCTGCGTTCTCGCAAAGCCAACATGCCAAAGGTTTCGGTCCAAAACACCTTGATGAAGTTAAGGGTCCCTTCAATCAGCTTCGAGGCGAGGACAAGTCTTAATGGTATCCTATAGTGGCTCCTTTTCGAGCAACAGTGAAACTTCCGTTCGCGTGTCTCCATGGATCGAACTCTTTACTTTTGAATAAGGCAGGGGCATGGGGCGAACAAATCAAGAATTGTTTGAGGGTGATCAGCACTGTACATGAAGGGCGTTTTCCTGACTTGAAAGTATTCAAAGCCGCGCTGAGCTTCTGAAGGAAAATGTTGAATGTTTTGCTCTTTTTACTCAGATGAACAGTTGTGACTGGTGGAGTATACTCGTGAGGTACGGAGCTGGAAAGTTTTTCCCACCAAAGCCCTTCTGCTCGCTGACCCAGTAATTCTAGAACTGACACAATGACATCAAATATCAGAAAACGGAGACCTAGCGTCTGGATTGCCCGATACGCTGGACGACCAGTCAGTGGACTCGTTTGGAAATGGATTGCGTGCGCCGCTAGCCGTTCTGCAATAAATGTCACCACCTCCAAATCATTCGTGGGCAGGAATGCTCTGCTAAACAGCTCGTATGCCCTCAACAGGAGTGGCATGGGTCTATCTACTGTGAACGCTGGCGTGAGGGCGGACTCCGGCAAAAATTTCCTTGCAATTCGGCTGGGGTCCACAAATGGCAAATGGCAAAAGGGGTGAAAACGTATATCTATATAAGCACCGATAAGTGCATCAAGATCAACAGCTGGCTTGCGTGAGACAATTATGTGCAGTAATGAAACCTTTTTCGCACTGCCTTCCCCCTGTGCTGCAGCACTCGTTGAAGGCTGAGCCTTCTCCTCAACCTGTCGTCTAGGCTGCTCACCGGCGTCAACTGTGAAACGCTTACTCCCCCACAGTTCTTGAAGTGCAGCAGCCGCTTGAAGTTCGTACGTACTCAACTGCCCAGCTTCACTCTTAGAACCACTGGGGAGACGCAGTGGTTGACGCTGTGCAGTTGCGACAGTTGGTTCAATAGCCCCCTTCGATGAGGTCCGTGCCGCTTGTTGCACACCTGTGTCAACACTAGATAGGTCGCTGCTACCATTAGACTCCGCCTCAACACGTGCACGTTTGGTACGAGGCTTGTGCGTGGTAGCCACCTCCGCCTTGTTGTCAGCAGACGAAATATCTGCATTTTCTGGCAAATCATTGCACCATGAGCGTTTGACATCCAACCTGGAGTTGTCATTCCCCGACAACTGCCGACCATAAGCAGGCAGTTGATTCCATTTCTTCTGACTTCGCGTACATAAGAAGATTAGCACAACAAGCGCTGCAGCAGATGCCAAGAAGGCCGCGCCACTGCGCCCGCGAGAGCTTTTACGCAAGAGGCCGCGACGGGACTGCGCACCTGATGACACTGTCTTGCCCGGATACTGCTGGAGAGCTGTACTGTTTGACTCTCCATTTTCAAAGCTGGCAGTATTTACAGGCACCTTGTCTCCAACGCCCAAATTTAGAGCCTGCATTTTTTATCGGACGGCAGAGGCTCAGCAGGGCGCTTTATTAGTCATATGTGTCCGCAGGTCCAGTACAGCGGAGATATCATTAGTGCCTGTGAGGGCATGAAGATGTTATGTTGTGGCGGTGCACCACCCTGCTGTCCGATTTCTGCATCTGAAGGGTTCCCGAGTTGAAACTTCAATATTCAAGTGAAAAATAGTTGTAGTCCTTGTCATCTGGTATAGTAAAGTGCGCGGCGCGCCAGGTGTAGACGAATAAGGGGCTGGTCTTTTAGAAGGGCGACATCTGTATCCGTTTTTGCGAATCGATTGTCTCTGTATAAGCAGTGTCACCGCGGCCAATGGACTCCACGTCTCTGTCCACTGAGTATCTACAAGGCCATGTAGTCGCCATTTTCGGGATGCACCGTGCAAATCCGATGCTGCAGCACTGCGGCCACACCCGCGGGGCGACTCCGCCAGCCACTGGTAGCGTGACGACTACAAAGAGACAGGCGAAGAAGCCAGCTCACTGAAATTCCATTGAATGAGCCTACATTGAATCAATATTTGTAATAGTTGTTAGGTAACAAAAGCTTCAAATGGAGTGTCCTGTGGATGCGCAAGTTGTGTTTGGCTTCCCTTGCCCGTTAAGGGGTGCCTCTTCACTCGACCATTGTGAAACCTGGTGACGTAGCCCTGCTCGTGCTCTAGAGCGTCCACTGGTTCAGAACTCTGTCACGACAAAATTCTTCCGACAGCTTATTTGGGTTGAATACGGTTTCTTTTTTAACGCAGGATTGCAGTGTATGTTTTGTCGAGAGAGCTTGGTTTGTTGCTGCAGCAGAAGCCTACAGAGCCCTCTGTTCTGCAACAGATCTTCACTGTACAGTAGATGAAGTTCTGTCCGGGAAAGGAAACAAATCGTGTAAGATTTGATTTTTCACTAATATTGCGTTTGTAGGGCCGTCTCACTTGCTTCGTGGCAATGTTACACGGACCCCAACAGACGCTGCACGGGTCGCCGGCATACTCGTCTCTAGAACACGTCAACTATTCACTCATTCCATTGAAAAACAATTTTTGGGGGACGCTTTTGTTTCGAATGGGAGCCCAGGTCATTGAATCTGAATTTTGTATCGCGTTTGTTTCTCTCTAACGTACACGGTGCCACTGGAGGGACTGTAAAAGTGCCACCTGCTCCTGATACCGATCTTAGAGCCTCTCACAGAAGTATACAAAATATGTTTATTGGCAGCAGGTCTCCACAATAGCTGAAATTTTGCGTGATAAAAAGATTTTCCACTATAGTAAGCATAATTTAATGGTCAGCGGGCGATAATAGGGTCCATCTACTCGGTACTCGACAGCACTCCACACACCCCAGCGGCTGCACAGATCGGCCTCGTAGAGTTCGCACTCTCTAACACACCAACAAGGCATTAAATTCGCACAATTTCCCGCAACAAGGCATTAAATTCGCATGTTTGCTGTGTCCACTTCTCTGTTGCTCACATGGAGTTACTGGTAGGGAAACGAAAATGTTGTGAGTTGCTCACAAGGATCTCGGAGAGGCTCTAGTGTGTTCGTGTGTCTTCTACAAGCTTCGCAGTACCGCCGCAGACAGTGTTGCGGTAGTGTAATAATGGGCACTAAGACTGCAACTTACATACTACCAGACCTAACATAGGTGAAACCTGCGGAAAGCTAAAAGGAGTTCCGAAAAGAACAGGTTGTTCTTGCCGAGGAAAGCGACCTCCCATTCGGCAAAAGCCCCGCTAAGAGTCACAGCCTACGAGGAGCGGTACTGCGAGGAGATTCAAGGGCTCCGTCATCCCCCTTAATTTTGTTTTCCAGCCCTCCTCAATTTATGAAGCACTGTAGTAACCTTTTAGTGTCGACACTAGAGCTACACACTAAGTAGCCTTGAATAAGATCCCCCATTAAGGTTAGCCTTTTCACTATCGTTACTAGTGTATGCGCATGGGAAGCTACCCAATGCAGCACCTTGGGGGCACAGCCTTGCCAGTACTTCCTAGTTGAACATACTTCTTCCAAGCCTGTCCTGCTCTATAAGCCTCCTTGCTGGGACGGCGTTCGCGAACCTTGGCTGAGCTTTGTATGCTCTGCTTTCAGGGCAGAGCAAGCGACTCAAGTCTCGTCCAGTGTCAGCTACTTGGCTCTTTCTAAGTTAATGTCGAAAATACCCTTCAGACATTATTGAATTACAAGTGTAGTGTTGCTGAAGCCTTTCCTCTGTGCCGATTTCAACTCATCTGCCCTTTCCTAGGAAAGCATGCCATTCCGTGCTATAGGTCGGACGAGAGCTACACAGCACAATTCAGGCAGTTAAAATATGGAATTCGGTCTAGATATCTTCGTAAAAAAATAATTCTGCGACAGGCAGCGTGTGCCTTCAATGTTGTACAGAAGCCGCCTCACCAAGATTCTAACTGGGCGCGGGTCTGTGGTCTTAATAGTTCATGCACACCCTCTTGCGTCGCTTGCAAGCCATGAATGGCTACTGGGTTCTTGATTTTTGCTAGGAATGAACGCAGTGGTTCACAGTAGGCCTTGCAACGCTCTCCTTGGCAAACGAATGCCACAACCACACGAACACGGGGACGAATATCCTAGAATGGTATCTTGCTCCTCATTTAGTGCATCATTCATTAAGTAACAGGACGACGTATCCGCTGCTCATGCGAGGCTGCGTCTCAAACGGAGCTCATTGGTAGGGCCCACAGCCCAAGCTATGAAGACTTCCTGGCCATGACTCGCAGGAGACTTTTTCAGTCTGAAAACAAGAGCGGGCACTTTTACACCAACAAGAAACGTGTTGGGAAGAGAGAGAACTGGAGAAGTCAAAGAGTTTGCGACAGTGTTCCCAGCCCAGTTTTGCCGGCTGGCCCAATGTTGCCACCAGTTTGAAAACCACTGGGTGCCTGTTATTCTTTCCCTCCGCCATACTTAAACGACGCCTGACACAGTTATTTACTGCAGGTGTTTGCGAGTCTTGTGGACTAGCCTGCCTGCAGGAGGATTACCGTCTTATTCTTGTCGGCAGAATGCCGCGCCCACAGCTGGCTAGCTTCTAGCAAGCTTTGTCTTTTCAGCAACCCGAGCTCCAAACAATAAAGTGAGCGAACAAGCGCAACTCAAATAAGTATTTAAACTTGAATGGTTTCGCAGCTCTACAGGCTGGAACTGAGAAGCCTGCACACTTGGGGTGTGGGCTCAGTAGCCTTTCAAGCTGCCCAAGGAGTTGTTGCGAGGCCTACGTGGCTCCAGACAAGCCTCAACTTATCGTTCGATAGCAGTTTTTTTGTTTAAAAAGTACCTGTAAAGACAATTTGACTGACGCGACCCTGTCCCGGGGCTTGCCTTTCAGGAGATCAAGTGTTGGACTACACCCCTGCAGGAGCTGTCTCCGGTCACAAATCCATGGGTCATGGACCATCAGACCCTTGCGCGGCCTTCAGTAACCTACAGGAACACAGCAATTTAAGAACACAAAAACTTTTACCCTATGATGCTCTATTGGTAGTAAAGCTGGTAGGCAGATCCCCAAATGTGTACTGAAAGAATGAGCGGCCGGCAATGCATGTGTAATCACAATTCATGGAATGCAATTGAGCGTCTCTGGGTTTATAGTCCCAGTACCACCACTCAATAAAGATTACGTTTCTTTTGCTCAGGCGTACTTCAATTTTTCTTACTCAAAACAAAGCAGTTGTGCTTCGAGCACGCCTGGTGGAGTGTGGGGTTTGTTTGTTTACCCGCGCGTTGCCGCCATTTCCCTGCCACAGTGCCGAGCCAATGATAGTTTACAAAGCGAACAAATGTAGGGCTCCTGAGTTGATGGGGACTTCTTACGCCACCTCTGTTGGCTATGTATGCCCTCTTCTGCCCCTGGTGAGAGAGCCGCGGCTCTCTCATTCGTCTCTGCTTTAGGTAATACACTTTACCTCCCCAAAAAAATTTTTTGGTCTATAGGCAACTGAATACTGTGTTGCACCATTTAAGCAGTTGGAGTCACTCCCTAGCCTCACCGAGAGCAGGTCTCCAAGGTTTTGAGCCCTAGAGGCAGTGCTATACTTCTACAGGGAGACATTCCTCTGTCATAGTATGAAGATGTCCTGACTATGATGCCTCACAGTACTACAAGCAGTCCAGCCCAATCCTTTGTTGCATATGATGCAGTAATTGGGAGGAGCAAGAGAGGTAGTACCTTCAGATAGTGCAAGCTAGCGGAAAGGCTAAGCCGCTGCTGCGCAAAGCGCCAAATGTTCATCAGTGCACACTACTGCAGACAAGAGACAAACTTCCACAGAGTTTTTGAGGACTTTTTGTGCTCATATTGAGATTCAGGAGCTGTGAATGAGTTCCCAACTGCGTGAGGGAGCTGCATTTTTCGGTGAAAAATAACATCTTTGAAAGAAGTCAGCAAGCCGCTCATATGAAAACGTGCTCGCCAGTCCAAGCCGATGCTGTTCCTGTCGGCCAGCAATCGAAGATCGAGCAGCACAAAAACTACCTCACGTATTAGACTGAAGCTGTAGGCCTCATAAAACTCTTCTTGCCAGTTTTCGCGGATGATCTAATCCTTTTGAAGAAGCCGTACAAAAAGTAAGCACTTGCGCACGCACATGGAACAAACATATACTGCCAGAACCTAGCTGCATTAGAAGATTAAGCTGGAACATACATGATAACCTTCAGGATTGCTCCGAATAAAAGAAGAGAATGCAGCTTCTAACTCTGCAACATAAACATGTGTGGAAAAGTAGAGCAACCTCGCTCTCTCCATTTACAAACGTGAAACTAACACTTTGAGTCTGCCCAGTATTTATCCTGGTCTCCAGCTCTCGCACACAAGCTATCTAATCCCTACAGATGCGTTGCCAGGCACAGCGACTTCTCTTGCAGAAATTCCTTCCAGGTATTGGAACAACAGACAAAGGGCCTCTTCGGCCTCTGCCTCCACGCAGGCCGCTCTTCACGTGCCTTGTGCATCCATGCACTTTGAAATCTCCTGGAAAATACCTAAATCCTACTTTCTGTCTAATGCAATGAGCCTCCTCTACCAAAATCGATAGCACGCATTCCCCCACAGACGCAGCACTCAGGGCATATTGAGCAGTACAGCCATATCGTCTTCTGTTTACAGTGAGCACTGATATTTATGTGATGACAATTCTTCGTAGATATACTCCCCGAATTCAAATGTCTGGGATAAAAAGATCACAGCTTTTTCTGCCTGGACAGCTGTAACCAACGTTTAGAGAAGTCCCATGGGGCTGTTGCTCACCCCATCGTCGCCAAGGGCTTATTTGGATACGGCTGCAGTACCAAAAAGATTTTGCGGAGTTCTTGCTGTTTCTCTTCTGCATTCAGCATTTTTACTTGGTAACCGCACAACGACACAAATTTTCTTGCAATCAATACAGCTGAAAATGGGTGGGTACTGTCTGCCTTCTTCATAACAGTGGGCGACTGGTGCATGCGTTCTTGACTGCCATTCCACTGTTTTAAACGGAATTAAGGGCCGACAGGTTTCATATATCACAGCTCTTAAAGGTTGTGTGTTAGTGAGGGGCCGTTAATCACGTTCAGACGGATTAGCGGCTTTCTGTGGAGCACCCCACACTGGTCTACAGGGAACTCGAGTCTTCGACCCAACAGGAGCGCACGTTCTGTGCCGCAGCGTACATGTGTATCTTCACGCAGCTGTCTGCTTGTTTTTTCCGGTGTTTGACTCAGGGAAAGTTCACGGCTCCCTTGCTCGTGCTGGTAAGGTCAAGAACCAGACACCTAAGGTGCAGAAGCAGGAGAAGAAGAAGCCAGTGACTGGCCGTGCAAAGAAGCGCCAGCTGTATAACCGTAGATTCACCACAACTGTGGGCCGCAGAAGAGGCCCCAATGCTCAGTCTCCTTGAAGTGTAGCATTTGGTGTTCCAATCCAATCAACAGGGTTTCGGCAATGTAGCATGCACATCTGGCTTGCCTGCCAGTTGTTGCATGTGCTGTTTTTACAAAAGGAACGCTAACGTCGTTTTTCAAGCCCTGAACTGGCCATTCTTCTTTATGTTTCGTCATCACTAGCTCCCATCCTGGAGACAAGAAACCAAAATCATTAGACCTGAGTTTCTGTGCCACCTGCAGCTTGGTGGTTTTGCCAGGCGTTGCTTTGGTGTCCTGTTCTGGGACATGGAAGGCAGTTCTGTTTTGAAGCACCTGAAGGGCATGGCAGCCATCGTGATGCCGATAACGTGCTTAGGGAGGGATTAGATGGATGGACAGCTAGGGCAGATGAGGAGTTTCTTAAGGTTGAGCTTCAAGAGTGGCAGAGTGCTTCAACAGTTAGGCGCATTCAGTAAACATAAGTGTTTGGCTCTGTAGGCTTGATATCGTTTGCGGTAGCGCGACAGAGTTTAGGGAAGAAGTTGCTGGACTGTGCAACCCGACTAGTTTTCTAAATTAACGAAGGGTTGTACGGCGAGTTTGCTAGTGGCGGTGTCGTTCTTGCCGGTGTTTTCGGCAGCTAAGGAAGGATCCTTGAGCACAGGCCTTCAGTTCACTTTTTGTTTCTTCAGCGTCCCGCTCGGCGGCGAGCAGTTTGCGCTCTTCCTGCTCTTCGGCAAAGGCTTGTTTCGCGCTCCCCTCTTCCCCCTCCGGAAGCGTCTCCTGCCGCTTTTGCGTTTCTTCAACAGTGCGGGCCCCAGCACGTTCTGGAAAGGCCTCTTGTTCCTCTAGTTCCTTAGCAGGGGCAGAGGCCTCAGCGTCGTCTTCATCATCATCCCCGTCTAAGGCCGAGGTTGCTTCCGCAGCTCGTGAAGCGGCGAAACGCGCCCGGGCTAACCCAATTGCAGCGTGAATATCTCCACATTGCTTTGTTTCCTGCTGGCACTTGCCTTGTATAGTTTGGCGCTGGTTAGCGTGGCTAAATGATTGCTGCTGATGCTCCTCGGGAGACTGCTGCAGGGTTTTTGCTTGCTTTGCCTCTTCTTCTGTAGCTTCAACTGGACTCCTATGTCCTGGTTCGTGCTTTGATTTGACTATCTTTGCAGAGAGTGCCTGGATGCATGTTGCCCTTGCCTGTGTTATGTGAACTGTTCTTGGATTTGGTTTTTCCTTCGCGCCCACTTTCCTCCTCAGCTTCATCTTCTTCTGTCTCCGAATGCTTCTTTCCACCTTTGGAATGCTTTCCGCGTCCTTTTTTGTTGTTAGACTTGGTAACGCTAAGTGTTTCCTTATTTCTGCTGTCGTCACCATCTTCCTCCGGCTCATTTGTAGTTCCTTCGTGACGAGCACGGGACTTAATATTTTTGCTAGACTTGGTAAATCCAGTTGTTTTGTCGTCTTTCACGTCATCATCATCTTCATCATCTCCCTGGACACTTGAGGAGAACGATGGATCATTTGTCTCGTCGTCATCCGGGTCTTCCACTTGTGCCTTAGAGCTTTGCTCGGCTTCCCCAGCTTCCTCAAAAGATTCACCGAAATATGCTGAATCGTCTCCACCCTTGAATGGAGAGCTGACTGCATTTTCAATATCATGTAGTGCCTTTGCTGCACTATTTTCATTAGCTTCCGCATCCGCTTCTTCATCTAACACTTCTTCTGCTGAGTTATCCCGTTTTTTGCATTCGCCTTTGCACTGCTCATTCCCATGTGCCTTCTGTTTTCCTGCCTTCTTAGACTTATTGTGTTTCTTTTTGCCTTTCTCTTCAAATGCTGCGTTGCTGGCGGAACTTTTGTAACTGCCTTCTAGATCTTGATGACCAGAACTTCTATCAGCTGACTCTGAGGCCTCCCCCGTGGGAAGCGCATAAGGCGCTGCATTTTTGGAATGCGCATTTGCCTTGACTGCGCCTCTGGTGATTTTGCTCAAATATTCAATCGGGTTGACTGCGGAGGGTAGCGAAAAGCCCAAGAGAGGATATTGCATCAGCGCCGCCACTTCTTCACGCGACTTGTTTTTACTACCTTCTTGCTGAAGCCGCACTGATTTGCCCGCCTAAGACGCTGCATTAAACGCACACGCATATGACGTCGAGCTTTGTGGATCATACTGGGACACGTTTCTCGGCCTCCCGTAGGAGGTGATTCTCTTCCTCGAGGTCCCTCTACATGCATTCAGCAGTTTTCGTTAGCAGCACACACCAAAAGGATTCTCTGCCCTACTTTTGCTGAAGATTCGGCTTCTTTCAAAAGCTCCAGCTCACGATCCTTTTCTTTAATTTCTTCTTGGCCATGTTCCTAGCACAAATGGGGAGGCTATATGCAATATTTATGAGAAAATTATTCTGCCGGACTTGAATTTCTTTCATAGTCGCATCGTGCCGATTGCTTTGCTTTGCCTTAATGTCTTCAATGTCTTGAGCACGCTTTTTATGAAACTGTGATTCTTCTTGAAGCTCTCCTGAAATAGCATTTATGATTCTCTGGGATGAAAAATGCCGCTCTGCGAGACTTACGTGCTTCCCCCAAAATCAGTGCGTTTGCATCCACCAGGTCCCCTCTTCTGGAATTTATTCCATTATTTCTTCGTAGGGCTCTATCAGTTTCCGCTGAGACGCAATCCAAAGCTTCTACAGTGCTTTGGATAGGTGGTTCGCTTGCAATTTGCAGGTGAAGACTGTCTGCTGCCGAACGGCCGTTGCGATTTCCCTGATTGCGGAGTTGTGATGCCTCCCCATATAACATAAACACAACCACCCACAGATGTACTAACTGAACTACGTTCGAAAAAGTCATTGTAACACACGTACACCGATGAGTACCAACAAGGTCTAGATCTTCACTGGAGTGCAGCATTCGTAACCAGGTCGCCACTTTCGACAAGAGCTGTCAGTACAGACCGTGTAAAAAGGAAATCCGCACACTGAAATGTGTTTTGCTAGGAATGTTTACCGTTTTATGATTTATATTGCTGATATACGGCATTTCCTGGGATACTTTTTCGTCACTCTTGCGCCAACGGCACTCCAGTTGCACAGCGGAATTGAGAAGAAGCCAGGCTTGTTAGTTGATGAAGTGGTGATAAACAACTCTTTTTTGGCAATGCCAGGAGCTGATGTATTACTTTTCGTTAATACTGTGCCGGCGTGCCGGCGACTATGGGAGAAATGCCTGCTTCTGAGTTCGTGTTGCCGGCGTTGCCATAACTTAGGAACAAAAACGCTTGCATTATGGCGGAAATGCAATGTTTATTATTTTGCTCATATTTGTGAGTAATGATCCGCGAGTCATTACAGCAGTGAAGGCTCACAATTGACTCCAGACCAGTGACCTTCACATTGGCTTCGGAAGCGAATTGGGTCGTCTCTCATGAAATAAATCTTAATGCTTTTCAAAATGCATTAAACTAGGTATGAAATGGGAAGCTGTGACAAATATAGGGCTGAGATGAGCACCATTACCGTGGAGGTGGGACGAAGCCACCGTCTTTGGAACCCATTCAAGGCTGGAATACAATTGGTAGAGCAACACTTCATGAAATATATGAAATCTTCATTTTTTCAAACTAAAAAAATTGTGGTATACAAAAAATCTATTTGTCGGAGATGAAGCCTATCTGCGTCTATTTGCTTGCGCCTATCTGCAAGGCAGTGGTCGATCACTTGCCGCGAACCCCCGCAACACGAAGCGCCCTGCGCAGGTTGACCGCCCCTTGTCCGTGCCCGTCAGGTAGCAGCAGAGATGAAAAGGAGTAAACAACTTGCTCAGCTGCTACCAGAAGGTTGAAAACATACTTGTTGCGGCGCTAGCAGCACTGCAATCGCTGGACCATCAGGTTTAAAGGAGTTTACGCCACAAGGGCAGCCCTGAATTGTCGCCTTCGGGTAGTCCATAGACCAGTTTGAACTAACCAGGTAACAAACATGCTTGGTATAAGCCGTCGCAAGGCATTTCTGGCCTGTACGGCCACGGCCATTCTCGCCCAAGGTCTCGTTTGCTGCTCCCCGGTCGCCGCGTTAAGCAACTCTGCCTCAACAACCCCAGCACAGGATAATCAGGAAAATAGCTATGCAGCAGTGGCAGCCGGCAGACCACATGGCTATGCTCCGACACCAGCCTTTCTTGAAGGTAAGAAGCCAGGATTTCAGGTTGCCGCTCTGGACAACCAAAGCCAGGACATTGCCTCCGCCTCCGTCGAATCATCCACAAACACCACAGAAACACCTCAACATGAAGCTACCGCCGATCCAGCCCCATCTCAAGGACTGGAATCTTCTGTTTCCCCCGATTCAGCTGGCCACGCAGAAGGTCAGCGCCCCACCGCAGTTGCCGCGAGACGCCGACTGCAAGGTACCGTGGCAACTGTGGGCCCACAGAAATCTCCTTCGGAGCACAAGTTTACTGCCGGAGTCCCACACCGTCGTTTGCAGCTTCTGGCCGGCCTCTCGCAGCTAACGCAGCTCCCGCATCTCAGCCCACTGCCGAATTTGTTTGGCAGTGGGCTAAGCGCTCGCGACAAGGACCTGCTGGAAACCTTTTCCAGGAGAGTCGGCACAAGCAGGGAGCGCTTATACAGAGATTTGATGTTTACAACTGGAGCGAAAAGTCTCGGGATGGATGAATTTTCAGTGAAACAGCTCGTGGCGAAGGTCGGCCTTGAGAATATTTCTACTGGCCATATCCCCTCCTCGGTGCATCTTTCCCACCAAGAGTCCCGTGTGCTGGAAGCAGCAAGACGCAGCCATTTTGGTGTCGAAAGAATCATTGCAGCTTATGAAAGGGAAGTGGCTCAGCACGCGAAGACGCTTCGTCGTGGGCTGGAGGCTAACGTGGACAACCCGGCACTTCGCTCGAAAATAGCTTCTATTGCTTCCGATAATCTCTTTAAGCGCCCTAGAGACGTTATCACTGTGCGTCGCCTTCAAGAGTCCCCTCGAATAAGACGCCTTGCAGCTTTACTGCAGGGCTCTGGCCTTCTTGGTACTGCTGGCTCCCTATTTCGCTCGATGGACCCGTCAAGCCTTCCACATTCTCTAAGTGCTGGCCTTGGCGGACTTGGTCTTCACCATCTGAATCTGCCCAACATTGGAGCTCTGGGACACCACAGTGGCAGTGCCCAAGGGCCACTCCCTATTACTGACCTCAGTGGCCTTCAGCAGGCACTCCAATCTATATTCCCCGCGTCTCAGCAGGTAACTGCCATATCTGGCCCTCTTCGCTCCTTCCAGCAAGGCGTTGAGACAGCGACAGACGGCGCAATCGGATCATTTTTGTCTAGAGAAGGTCTGCTGCCCTTCTTGTCGATTGATGCGGCTAAACAGATGCTGGGTGGCCTTTTAGGAGGTGAGGTGGCTGGCCCCAATGGGCTAACAGACTGGAAGGACTTGGGGCTTTCACCTGCTGCAGTGAGTGGGCTGTCCGCTGCTATGCCGTTTGACACATTCCTCAACAAATTCACGTCACTTGCTCAAGAAGTGGACTCTGGCGTTGGAATTATGAAGAGAGAAGCCAAAAAAAGGATTGGCGCACAAGGCTTTGCCATCCTTCCAGACCAGTTGAATCAAGTTGATAACATCCTAGATAGGCTTGTCTGGGGCACCTTAAACACCCCCGTAAGAAGGCTGCAACAAACGGAAGCAGCAGATATGGCCCTGGGTGAGCCCACTCAACAGATAACGCCTTCTGAAGGGGCTAACCAGCATCAAGTACCCTCTCCCGAGGAGCCGAAGACCGAAATTAGTCCAGTTGCCGATGCTGGGCTCCCAGCAAAAGAGCCCACTCCGCAAGTGACGGAAGCTCAGGTGCTGCCAACGAGCACACCAGAGCATCTTGCAACTCCTCCACAACAGGTCCAATTGCCATCGTCATCTCAGCAAGAAGAGCAGCTCCAGCCTGTTCCTGATCCTGCTCAAGCCGCTTCCAATACTGAGCAATCTACTTTGAAACCCGAGCAGCCAAGACCCGAACCTGAGACTGCTCCGGAACAGGAACAGCCTTCTTCGGAAATCAATACGCCTAGTGCCGGGACTGAGCCTCTCCCAGATCATGCTCAGCAAACAACAGTGGAGAAAAGCGATGACACTCAGCAGCAGCAGCAGCAAGCTGCGGGGAGCACTACGCAGCAAGCTGCGGACAGCACTACGGCTGTAGATGATTTGGTGAACGCCCTACTTGATGAAAATGTGGGTGAGGAGGACCCGGAAGATGCAATTAACGCCGCGTTGCAGCGGGTTGAGCTTCTAGCCGATGCCGTTACTGTGTTGCTAAGCGAATACGAGAGGGCAGTAGAGCATCTTCAAGACCTTCTAGACGACCAGCTGGACACAGCAGAAGAGATTCGGGAGGAGCTGGAAGAGCAAGTGAAGGACCTAAAGAGTCAGGTTACAGCTGCACAGCAGACGAAGCAGGAAGGGACAGCTACTGCAGCTGCTGAGGTTGCTAAGGCGTACGATGAAGCGATGGAGAGCTTCAAAGCTTCTCTTGAGGGCTTGCTAGAGAAGCCTCAGGCAGAGCAGCCTCTTTCCCCTGCACTGCAGGGAGATATTTCAGGTTTGGCCGCAAAAATTGAAGCTGCTGCGGAGGAAAAGCTGCCGCCGCTTGTGTCTGCTCACTGAGAAACTTGTGGGTGTCTATAAGCCTTCAAGTCAGACGGCTGGTGCGTCAAATCAAGTATGCATCCTTCTGGTCAGTTTAAAGCGTTTGCATGAACAGGGCTCAAGCCTAAGCTATAGAAACGGGGTCCTGTGATGGTTCAAAGGCCCACGCATGCCTTTGGAATTCTGCAGTCAGTTTAGCCTGCGTTTGGAGGACAGGCTGTTTATCCTTCCCAGTACTGGAGTCAATCAAGTTTACAAGTGCTTGTTAAGTCAAGGATGACTCGTAGCATGGCAGGCTAACTAGCAGAGCAGCTGCTTGCATGATGGGTACAACGGCTTGTGCACAATTTCCTGAGGAGTTAGCGTATTTCTGCTCTATTATAGCTCTAGAGCTCGACATCAGATGAGCATGAGGCCAAGAGCTTCGACCTCCCGCTGTCTCTCCCATGACCCAGCCTCTCTCTCAGTTCTAACACTGCCTGGAACATTTTTCTAACGAAGTATGGTGCCATATGGCCAAAACTTTAGTCTTCAAATTGTACAGACCTAACCAGGACCTTAAGGGGCGGGAGAGTAACTTCTACCCCCGCAGAATCGGAAGCCGTAATGCGGACTACAACCCACGAAAGACCGTCCTGCTGTCTAGGTTGATTCATCTGCCGCCGAAGCCAGGCTTCTTTTCTTTGGCCGTGACTGGCCAACAGAGTCGCCCCTCGTAGTGACTGTCGCAGTGCCTCGGCGAGCTTAATTCTTGGATTGATGAGAACCTTTCGCTGCCGTACTCCAAACAGCCTCGCTATCTTTGGCGGTAGCGTGCTCTGCTGCTGTTGCTGCAGAAATTTGCCATCTTGTGGGGCAGCGTAAAGGAGGGCTTCCTTGCATGTTAGAGACACAACACGAAAGCCTGTATCCTTCTCTATGAGGTCCACAAGATCTGCAACTGTAATCGCCTCTGATGCTTCTGCTTCTCCTGCGACGACTCCTTTGCCTATAAGCGACTCAGTGGTGCTGTTCAGTGCGTGGCCACGGACACGCAGGCGGAAAAAGTCCCACGCGGAAAACGGTTGACCGCACCGCCGGCCGCTGGGAAAAAGCTGCGTTGGTGGTTCGAGAGGAGGCGCTTCAGCCAGGAAGGGTACTGAAAGTGAGAAAAAGCTATTGCGCAGATGCTGCAGTCGTGACTGCAAGGCTGTATGCCCTTTCCAGCAGGTCCCGGTGTCCAGCCAGATGACAGGAAGCCCACTTTGCTTGTCCCGTACGTGTTTCTGCTGCTGCTGTTCTCGCCGCTGCTGCAAGCGCTGGCTTGTGCGTGAACCTGCAAGACCTAGAGCGACCAGTCTGTATACCTCAAGGCAGGCAAGTGCTGCAGCAAGGGTTGTCGATGTGGCAGTTGCAGGGACTATGCGGCCTATCAGCTGCTGCGTTTCTTCAGGGCCCGGTAGCGGCTTCAGCCCGAAGGCTCTGCATCGCAGCCGCGCTGCAGAGGTCAGAAAACGGAGGGGAACGGCATAGTCAGCCGAAAGCGACAGTTTTGCAGGAGCGCTCAAGGCATAGTTGCCTGCTCGTTCTACCGCTTGCACATCCCTCATCAACGCCTCAGCGAGAGAAGCAAGACTGGCACTGTTTTCTGTTTGCGCCAACAATTCACAGCTGTCTAACGATGTCCTTCGAGCTTGGGCCTGTGACAATTGCACAAGGTGCCACAGGGCACTTGCTACGCACTGGCGGCTCCAAGGCCCAGTCCCTCTTCCTTGCAGCAATAACTCGTGTTCTTGTTGCTGTTGCAAGGCGGCTGCTGCGTTTGCATCTGCGCACGCCAAAGACGGCGTCATCCCGGCAACAGGTTCATAGCCAAGGGTGGCTGCAAGCAGCTGCCCAGAAGCACCAACAAGGTCAAGTGTATCTGCATCTGTAAAGTCCAAAGGCATAAGCATTTGCTTAGAACATTTTATTTCGACCGCTTCACCCAAAGGTTCATCAGACGCATTTGAAAGTTTGCCTTCCGTCTTTTCGCGAGCGACCCTGCGAAATAGAACGCCAAATATGGACAATGAAAGCAAAAGAAGTCTTAGGTGCGTGGGTGACAAGGGAGAGATTTCGTTTCGAGCCATCGCCTGCTCTCCTTGATGCTGGAATGGCAGCTGCGGCTGCTCCAGCGGCTGCGGCTCTGTCTCCGTCGTCTTAATTTGCTGAGCCTTCAAGATCTCACGGGCAAGCAGCAGCAAAAATCGGAGCTGCAACCGTCCAGCTGCGGCAGCAGCCACAGCAGCAGGAGCCACGCCCAAAATGCGAAGGGCTTCTTGGATGTCAGTGTTATTTGGGTCCAGAGCAGCGCCACAAGCTGGGGAACGAGCTCCTGCATCAGCTCTCGAAAGCCCTTGCCCAGCAGCGCTAGTGCCTGCAGGTACATGCATTTTCTGTTCAAAAAGCTGCTGGAGAAGCACGTGAGCAGCAGCGATATCGTTTCTGAATCTCTGCTGGAGCTGATCTGAGGCCCAGTGCACCGCGTGAAATGGAGCAGTCGGGGCTCCTCGAACAGAACAAACGGGAACAGCCGACAAAGAGTTTGCTGCTGGAGAGGTACTGACGCCTCCTGTTGCTGCGCCGTAATGTTCTGTCAGATGCGGCACCATGCTCTGTGCGTGACCTAAAGGGACACACAAACCGCGGCTACATGCAGTGCCACTTTCCAGAAACCCGCGAAAACACTGGGGCTGTAACTAGAACAACAAAATAATGCATTAATGGCCGCAACGCAGAGAAATAAACAAGCCGATGCATGCAGCTACATACAAAGCAGAGGCAAGCTATGGCCAGCACTGAGTAAGAACAATAGATGCAAACGGGAGCAGCGACAGTAACCACGGCAGACAAATGATGGGACTGGGTAGAAATCAAGTGGGAAAACGTTTTCACGCAATCTACAAACAGGTGAAGAACGCGTCAACAATGCGCAAAAACTAGTGAATGGAAAGTCCGCAGCGGTTGCACACCTCTAAGACCGAGGGTGCCAGCCTCCACCCACGGCTTGGAATGAAGTAAACAAAGTTCATCAACGTATAAACGAGCATTTACTGAGTCCAAAGCAGCCACCATCAAGTCCTGATCTTGAATATACATCGGTGGAAGGCGCCAGAGGGTGTGCGGAGACAGCTGTAGCAGCCGCATAATGCAAAGCAGGAATCCGCAGAGGCGAAATACTCCACATGCCCATCGCTTTTGGGTATATATTCAAAAGCAGCAGCATAAAATAAGCCTACGCAGTGGAGCATAGAACGTTCGATGAGCAAGCAGCTGCTACTGTCCGATAGAAAGACAGAGACGGAAAACGTCTCAACAGGGCCACAACATTATCAATGGCAGTGTCAATAGCGTAAAGAGCAGTGGCAAAACGTGAAACGATAAGGATAAACTTATTAAATCACTCCCACACACGGAGGAAGTAATATGCAATTGAAGCTTACCATGAATGGGAATGCCTGCAAGCGCACGCGGCTGCAGAGACGGAGGGCTGCAGCAGCAGCGGCAACAGACTTGGGCTGCTGCAAAGATGCCACAGTAAAGAGAACTTGTCTGCTGAGGTTTGACATCTCCACGGTGTCCCCGTCCATCAAAGACAATAATCCGCCTTGGCAAGTCTCTACGCCAGGAATCGCCGCTGCAGGTCTTGCTGTGGCTGGTGCCGCTGTTTGAACTGTTGTGAGAGCAGCTCCCTCAAGCTCTACGGATTTTAATCCGTACCTGCACGCCATAAGCAGCTGTGAAATAATAGAATGCTTCTTTTTCTTTGGCGTGTCTCTGATAAAGCTCCCGCCGGAGTTCTGTTTGCAGCTTTGGAACTTGTTGTTGCTCTTATGGGTATCTTTGCAGTGTGTAGACACGCCCATGAGGGCAAAATTTTTGAGCACTTCACATCCAATAGCGCCAGCTCCCACTAATAGGACTCGCAAATGGTTTAAACGGCTCTGCAGCTCCGCTCCTAGGAGTTGCTGCTGTCCCTCCCAAGGAAGAGACTTTGCATGCACCTCTACGGAATCACATCTCTCGGGCCCTGCGGCATCTACGTTGGTTGCAGCACACACTGCTGGCCCACTCGCTAAAAGGCAATTTGTTGTTAGATCTCTCTTGTTACTGCTTCTGTTGCTGTTGCTGCTGTCCTCATTGCTGCTGGTGCCAATAACCCTGCTTCCACGAACAGCGCCACCGTTAATGCCTCTGTGCTTGATTAGTTCCAGCAATTCCAGAGCATCTAGCACGAAAGGTCCCTGCAGAGGCCGATACTTCCGAGTAAGACCCTTCAGCGCTTCCTGAGCTGCCAGGGCGCCTGCGACAGACACAACCAAGTACGACTTCTCAATAGAGCACAAATGTAAATCCGATGCGAGAAGAACACAACGCAGGACGTGCAACACCGTAAATAGAAATACATGAGCAACCTACCCATTGCGGCTGCGATTGGAGCAATGTGACCCCTTGAGCCCTTTGCCATGAGGCCTCCTACACGCCCAGCCACTGCCTCTCCCTTCAGAAGCGCAGCAGAAGCTGCTGCTTCTGCAGCAGCCTTGACTGCGACTGCGGTCTGGTTAGAAGCCCTTGCCGCCGCTGCTGCGCCTGCAGCCGCTGAAGCTGCCACAGTCGGCCCATATCGCCGCCTCCAGATAGAAGCTGCACGTTCTGCAACACGACGAGCACTAGGAATACGGCTAGCGCTCCAGCTTCTGAGACTCCCAGCTGCAGCTGCCGCTGCTGTGGAACCTGCCTCAGCTGTTGATCCAAATAGTTGGGCTGGATCAGTGCTCACAGCTTGTCCCTCACTCTCTGCTGCATCAAGGGCTTCAAATGCAGAAGTCAGGTACTGTTGCTCCTCATCAGCTGGCAGGTGGACTGCCCGACGCTTCGGCGGCTCTAACTGCTGTATTGACTCTGGGAGAAACAGAATGCTGCTCAACGGGTAAAAACTTAGGCGCCCAGTTTGCGGTTCCTGCTGCCGTTCCTGTTTCTGTGGCTGCGCATGCTTGTGTAGAAGTGATGCAAGAGCAGCTTCTTCGCTCACTGCAGAAAATGTGAAATTGCCAAAGTCAACGGCGATTCGCCCGCTGAGGCCAGCTGTGGAGACCGCCACTACAAGTGGGCCACTCCTCAGCTCTTGTTTCTGTTCTAGCTGCCCTCTTCTCACTCTTTGCTGCGCCCTCAGTTTGCGAGCTACAGACGAAAAGAATATATTCTGTTGCAGAGGCCTATCACAGAGCAGCAGCACATCGACATGCTGAAGCAGGTTCTCCACACGCCTGCGCCATGCAGCCACCGTCTCCCCAGGCCGAATGTGTAAAGACACCTCAGCGACGCGAGCATAAGGAGCTTTAATATGCTGAAGAGCTGCACAGGCGATTCTAGCGCGATTCATGGGCTGCGCTTGCTGCTGCTTGGGAAGCTGTCGAAGACAGGCAGATAGTCCAGTCTGATGTCTTTCGAAGCGGCCTGAAGAATCACAAGGCGCTGAATTGGTGGCACTTCTGGCAGCAGTAGCTGCAGCAGTTTCATCTGCAGTTGTTGCCACTATTTCTTGTTGCTCCTTGTGGCCAGAAAGGGCAAAATTTGCCGCTCTCTCTTCAGGGGCCGGCGCCTCAGGGTCCACCAGAAGAAGGCAGCCAACCCCTGATTGCAACAAGCACTTGGCTGCCTCGACCGCCACTGCTCCAGCACCAATTAACAAGACGCGTGATCCGGGAAGCACCTGCTGCTGTTCAGGGCCCCACACCAGAAGCTGCCTCGAAAGCAATGAACGCAAAGAGAGGCTTTCTCTCCCTGGCAACGCAGTTACGTCAACTGAGCTGCCTTGTCTCGGCGGCTCGAATTCAGGTGGAGAAGAAAATGCAGCGTCTAGAGCATCGTGAGCATCCAAGGGGAACGATGGGGGCCTCTTCGGCAAAACAGTTTTGACATCTGCGCGTGGCTGCTGTGGCGACCATTTGGCGGCTGCGTGTGTTCCCTCTCTCGGTGTTACTAATTGCCGTTGTCCCAGTGCAGCAGCAAGGGGAAGGTATGATGAACTGAAAATGGGAGGATAACACGGAGGCTTCGCACGCACTGTGTGGCTAGAGGCTGCCGTAATGCCGCCTGTGTGAGCAGATTGCTCATTTGTCCAGCAGCGGCGGAGAGCTTTTACATCAGAAAGCGCATATATAGATACGAGAAGCAACAGCGGTAGCAGACATGGTGGCGGACGGCTGGCTAGGCGCCTATGCTTCCGCATGTTGTGCCTTCTTGCGCGTTGATAGCATCTCTCGGCTCGACCTGAGGAAGCAGCTGGGAGCGAATTCGTTGTTCCTGCCGCTGCAGTAGCTAGGCCAAGCCCGCTCAATTCCCTGTAGGGAGGCAGACAAACAATAGAGGCTCAGCCGCCGATTTGTCTGTGCTTCTGGGGATATGTTTAAAACATTGCAATGATATGAACCCCTCAAGGCTCGACTTCCGCGCGTAGCTTCCCTTCTCCGTATACATGCAGTAGCTACTGCATATGCAGACACTAAGGAATATCGCCTATGAGAACTGCAGCATCTTTGGACGGTGACTGTCCACAAGCTGTTGCCGCTTTAGTCGTTTTCCTTTTTCTTGAAACCGTAAATTTTACCTTAGGAAAATTGATACTCGAATAAATTCATTGTGAAAACACGTGAACAGACAACTTCGTCACAGCAGGCGGTCTGAGTTACTCTTGGAGGAGCAGTGGGTCCTATCGGGCTTCATGCAGCAGCATCATCAAAGACCCTCTATGGTCGGTTGTTTATTCGTTTGCTAATGTTTTTTTATTCCACGATACATATACCATCTTTAACGGCCATCCTCGAAGCAACAGCATTGGCGTCTGCGACACCGTGGGGTTGCTGCTTAGACCTATTTTCCTCAGCGAAGTATCGGTTTCCCAAATCTTCTGCTTGATATTCATTTGTAATGCTGTTTGGAGCAGCAGCAACAATTTCCGCCGCTGCTGCAGCGTAGGTCGTCAGCGGCAAGACATAACGGAAAGCAGGGAACTGGTTGCTTTCGGCCGTGTACCGCATTACCCGACACTTTCAGATCACGGAGGCATCAGCAGCTCAGCTAAAGTCGGTGTAAGTGAAGCACGGCATGGTGCACGGCGGCAAATTCCGTTGTGGCATCAAACCACACCCCGTGAGCCTCGTTAAGTTCGTCTAAAATATCCAAACGCTGGCAACTGCTGAAGGACTCCTGATTGTAGAGAGCTCAGCACCAGGTGCCAAACAAAGCCGTCCACACGCATGCGCCGCAGCAAACTCAGGCCGCATCAGGAGGTGCTGCTGCTATGTGTTGCTGCTTTTGGCCATAATGCGCACAGGACGTCTTCCTCCGGAGTTAAAACTGCTGTGCTGCCGTACGCCACGGGGTGCAGCATGGGTCGCAGTACTCTACCTGCGGCTCCAACGAGGCAGCAGCGACACCAGCAGCGAGTGCTGCCTACTTCAAGGTTAGAAGAAGGCCATCCCTACGCGGCTGAGCCCGTGAGAATTGCCGTGCTGCAGGCGTGGCCTTACCGGAAGGGCTTTAAGAAAAGACCATCGGCAATATTCAAAGCCCTTAAAGAATCGAATCCTGCTGATGCAGCAGGCTGCTAGATTTTACCGTATTGCATATCCAACACAGACCAACTTTCTACAGTGTTTGTGTGGGCCCGAAGTTTCGGAGATGTAGTCTAAGTATCAAAACTCTGGAATGTCTTCTTATAAGCAGCTGGTGATTGCTTTTGTGTGCGGCATGGTGACTGCAGGTGTCCTCGGTCACTGGAGAGAATGTTGCAAGATTGTTACGGCCGTAGGTGTAACTACAGGTGACCGTACGGCTCCTTGGGCTTCCAGCGTGGTCTCTCTTGTGCAGAGTGTCGCAATCTGCCTATCTTCACGTAGCTCTGGCCAATTTTTCTCCCCAGCCGTGTTCACACCATCGTGTCGCCTTCTCGTGCTTCTAGCTAGACTTCTCATCCATGTGAGTTATCATTTTTGTTGTGGTTCCGCTACAGGCGCTGTCTCCACCTTGAAGGCTCTTCAAAACAGACAGTCTAAAACATTTTAGGCATCTTGCATAAATCGTCAGCCCCTCGACAGCAGCAGCTGCAAAGATGATGAGCGCGTTCGGGCACCCGGCGGGTGTTTCCGTGCCGCTCCCTCTCGCCGAAGAGCTGAGAGGCAGCGCGAATCAGGGTTCCAGTTGTGAAGATGGAATTACTAGGAGGAGTGTAGCAGATATTCAGGTGTCGCCCTGTGGATTGTTCATTGCGGTCCTCACGCCTTGGGGGGTCTTTGTTTACAGTAACGGACAGTGCCGCATGCTCCTAGGTAGTTGCTCATTGCCTCGTGATTCTGAGGTGTATGGACGCCTGTGTTGTTGTTGCTGGGCGCCGGATTCCTCTGCGCTGTTTGTCAGTGCTGACCCACTGGCATGTGTATGTGTATTCTCCATTAGTGGCACGCATAATGGCAGTAGCGGGTTGCTGCAGCCACAGCTGCAAAAGCAGCTGCAGCAGGCGCCTACTGGTGTGTTCACCGGCGCATCGGCGGCTGCATCACCTGCAAAGGGGATAAGCGACCCTGTACCGACAGGAATAGCAGCAGATGCACCGGCACCGCCTGGATCAGCACCTGGTGAGGTCAGCTGGTTGTTGGAAGGGCTTGCCACAGTTGTTGACACGGGAAATCTGGCTAGTAGTGGCAGTGAAAGCTACATTGATGGCCAGGACAGTGCAGGAGAGGGAGAAGAAGAGAAGCAGATGCTGCAGCCAACGGCAGCAGAGAATGCATCCACAGCGGAGCAAGCCATGCATTCTTTCCCATCTATAATAACAGCTTACCGGCCTCCTAATACTTCCCCTGTGTCTGTCGTATTTAGCTTGTTGCTTCGGCTACCAGTCAGGCCATCCGCGCTTTGTTGCTGTTCAATGCAGCAGCAACACCTACTGCTGGCAGGCTGCAGCAGACAGCCTGCTCTTTTCTGGCTTTACTTTGGCCGACTGAAACAAGTGGTAGGGTGCCTCTACATTACTGATTTACTTAGGGTAGTCAGGCGAGCTGGTGTGTGCCCAGGCAATGCTGGCCCGCCCGTTGCAGCATTGGCTGTGGCTGCTTCCGGGGCTGCTACTACAGGTGCGGGAGGGGCAGAGTGCACATGGGCAACGAGCGCGAAGCATGGCGCTACTCTAGGGGGCAGTTTGGGCTGTTCGTGCAGTGCATGTGGTGGTCGATGCTGCTGCGCTCTTAAGCGACCTGCTTTCCAACCCACGAGAACTCCTGGAAGCTACGATCGCGCGGCAGCGGATGCGGAATTGCGCCCCAGTGGGCGCTGTAGATGCCTAGGTCGGCGCAGGCGTATAACATATCTGTTCCATCCAAAGGGGTACAGCACAGTCACCGAGCTGCTGCGTCTTCCCCCTTCTGCACAGGATATCAAGTTACTTCCGGATCTTCCGGATGATGCCCTTTTCTACAGCTCTGCTTGGAGCCCCAGGGATCCTCTGCCATGGTCGTTTCCCGCGAAAAGTGTGGGCAGAAGGAAACGTTCCCTGCGAAATGGGCGAGCTCCTCACAAATGCCGGGCTGGCAGTTCAGCAGAAAACAATAATGAGCAGCCGAATCATGACCCACACAGTGGACGTCACAGTGGACGTCGCTACCGCCGCCTCCTGCAGAGCTGGAAGTTTGGAGGGCCAGTTCTTCTTGGGAAATCTCAGAGGCATCTCAATTTTAGCGCACTAATTAGTGACAGCAGCAGCGCAAGTAGTGACATGGACGACCGCTGCACCACCATTCACAGGCACTGCAACGGCAAAAGAAGCCGTGTCCCAAACACGCCGGAGCAAAGAACGGGCATTTGCCCTTCCAGCGCTACAGACACCTGTGCGGGCCCATCCTATTTGGGTGCATACGGGTTCAATGCCTGGGGGAATCATGGAGACAGAGTCAGCGCAGCAGATGCAGCAGCAGCATACAGCAGAAGCAGCAGTGATGATAGCACATGTGTGCTTGGCTGGAGTAGGTGTTCTGCGAGACCCTTTTTCGGTGGACGGCGCCTTCAACTGTTGGAGCAGGGTAGAGAGGAGGAGTTCCGGATGTATTCTTTAACTGATGGCGCTTTGTCAGATTGTGAATGCCTGCAAGAGCGAGGCAGCAGTTGCGGGGTGCGCCAGCTCCAGCTGAATCGTCGGCTCGATATCTTGGCTGTTGTTACTGCCGCAGGCCAACTACTCCTGTTGGCATGGTGCTTCCCGTTGAGAGGCTATACGCAAATGTGGGGTAGCGGGGGAGCTGTGCCTTTAACTGGGAGTGAGGGTGCAGCCAAACATGGAAATGTGTTTGGGCAGCAGCGTTTGGACCGGCCGCATCAAGAACTGCAAAAGCCCGCCGGAGCGGCACCTAAGGCTGGCGTGGCTGACAACTTTGTCCGCCGGAGCACCGGTGGCAGGATGCTGAGCCCTACCAGTGCAGGCAGCAATCCCCGTAACCGCCGAAAGGGCTGGTGGAACATTTCCATAGGAGCGGGACTCGACGGTCGCATTTCTATAGGGCACTCTCCTCAAGAGACAGCATCCGTGGATGCACTGCCCGCGGCAGGATGCGGTGACGGCAGCAATTGCAATGCTAATAGGAAACTGAAGCCGTGGCGGCCCTTGGGGCTCCAGCTGAGGGCAAGCGCAGTGTGTTGTTGTGCTCTCAGTGGAGAGAAAAGCCTTGTAGCTGCTGGTCTGGGGAGCGGCGAGGTTGAGATTTATAGGCTTTCATGGCCTAGAACCCCAGTGCAGCGGACTTGCGACTTTCAGCAACCTCAGCAAGGGCAGCAGCGTCTCCTGACTCCTGCCCACAGGAATGTTGAGCGTGATGGGTTCACGCTTTTTCCCCATCTTCTGCATGTGCTAGCCGTTCCAGAGGACATAAAAGCAGCAGCAACAGCAGAGCGAGGGCTCGCAAGAGCGGAGCAGAGCGTCGGGGCTCTGTCGGCAGAAGGCGCCGCGTATTTGCAGCCTCAGAGTGTCCAAAGTCTGCAGTGGACTTCAGACGGCGCGGCCCTTGTGGTTAGGTGGCTGAAAGGAGGCACCGCAGTTTTTAGCCATACGGGAAGAATTCTTTTCTCACTCCCTAGCCCTCCCAGTGCTAGCATTTCTTTGGTTTCCTTTCCTGCAGCAGGTGACGCACTTGGTGGAATACTTACGACCTCTCCGCCGCTGGAGCGCCAGCAGACCTTCGTCTTCGCACGTAAAATTTCTGCAGCTTCAGCAGCAGCTGTAGCTGCAGGTGCTGCTGCAGGGTCTGGGCAGCTATGCTGTTGGATCATGGGCAGCCTCTCACTTTTACACGTTTGTTCGTCCTTCGAAGCTGTCTCTCAACTCGAACGCCAGGGTAGAGGAACCAAGACCTGCACCACTTTGCTGGTAGATAAACATCAATTCAGCGGTAGCGTTTGCCTCGATAAATTGTTAGAAGTGTCTGTCGTGCGGAGCGGATCAGTTACACCGGCAACTTCTTCAGTAGACATTTGTGGAAGCCGCTGTGCGACAGATCTGACGGACCGGTAGGCTTTTGGACGTTTAATTAATATTTAATTTGGTGTTCTCTGCCTTGTGAAAAGTCATCCTAGAAGAGACTTCTTGGCGTGAAGCACTCGAGAAGTCACAAATGCCTGTGACTGCGTTATGCGCAGGGTGCTGCTAGGTGGTTCTCACCTCCTCGTATGGAATTTTATGGGCAGAGCCAAACCATCTGCATCACTGTCATTTATTCCGCTTCCTCCTAATCTATATACAACGAGGGCGTTTCCTGTGCGACAAGCGGCTCTTTCCCCAGACGGAGCTCAGCTGCTAGTAGCTGGGACAAGAGGCTTCGCATTATTTGCCTTAATGCAGCGACGCTGGCGGCTCCTTTGTAGTGAGAGACAGGAGACTCAGGTACGAGTGGGCACCCTGCCTTTGGGGTGGTACACCAATGATATTTTTTTTGTTTCGACGCCGGCATCTAGCCCTTACGGCGCTGCTGCATCGGCAGCCGCAGCTGCAGCTGCACCGCCAGAACCGCGCAGCACATTAGGCTACCCTGAAGAAGCACCTCGTTGGCATCTTCCGGCGAAAGTACTCAGAAGGTTTGAAATCGCTTTTGCTTCTGCTGTAGACGTCTGCCCATCCAGGTTTGGTGCCCATGTGCCAATGACGATTCATGAGAAAACGGCTTGGCTGCAGCAACAGCAGCTGCAACAGCAGTTTTCATCACGCCTTTGGATGGCAGCCGTAGCCGGCAGTGGTTCCAGTGAATTGCCCTCAGTGTCCACGGCTGAAAAAGCATACAAAGTCAGCACCAATAGTAGTAGTAACAACATGTGGCGGTACTCTGTGTTATTCTTGAGTACTAATGAGCGGCTTGACCTGCGCCACCGTGTTGCAGAAATTCAGCGTCTCCCCGCCAGGCCGCAGACGTCTACCGTTTTGCCTCGACTGGAACAGCAGCCATTGCTGCGTCCAACAGTCACCCATGGGTCCCGCTGCTGCATATGCCATGCTGAAAGCAGCAATAGCGGCAGTTGCTGCATTATCTGCAGCGGTTCGGCAGCGCTGGCCCTGCGATGCCTTGCGGCAGGCAATACGGCGGAGCCTCTCCTGGCTATATACGACGCTCTGGGAATTCTCACAGCATACCAGCTACAGTGCCCGGCAAACCTTCAGCAGCAGCAGCAGCATCGGCATTATGATGTTGTAGCTCTATGGCAGCTTGATCTCACGGATTTTTGCGACAGGCCACCTCAGCAAATTCGTTTTGTGGGTTGTGCGTGGCTGTTGCTACTGTTGGTGCAATCCGGTGACTTGCTGCTTCTGCGCTTGAGTATGCCAGGAACTGGGCATGTTCATCACCACAGAACGCATCATATTCCGCAGCTCACTGTGGAGGCTTCCGCCATGATCGCTGAGGGCGTTGCTGGCTTGTGGGTGGGTGCTGAGGCTCAGCTGCGACATCACTTCTTGCTGCCGTCCGCACGCCTTTGTGTACTTCCTTCACGGCAGCAAAATCACAAGAACCAGCGGCAACAAAGGGTTCAGGAAGAGGCCGAGCATACAGCTGAGGGTATGACTGCATGCTGCTGCACCTGCTCGGATTCATTGAGGCTACCAGCACAAGCAGCTAAACATGCAGAACAAAAGAGGGAGGTGCTGCAGGATGACCAGGATGAACATGCATCGTACAGCCCGACCTCAGTTGAAAAGCACAGCAGCATTGATAGTACGCACCTTGGTTTGGCATCAGTCCCGGTAGACGGGTTGCCTAAGACCAGAGCAACTAGGTGGAGTAGTAGAAAATGTGCGAAAGTCGCTGACAGTGAAGCAGTGAATGCCTTGGAATGGCCTCTGACGACCGTGAAGCATAGAGGGAAGCCATCTGTTCCACATCCGGAGACCTGTTACACCAAAGAAACAGCAGTTATTTCAACAGTTGCACCTGAATACTGTTCCGCTTCCCGACGGCGTGTGCTGAGCAGCCCTGCAGTGCACCTGGGGCCTCTCCTGGAAAGACTTGTCGTTTTCCCTCGACCCGCCGCAGCTATTCCGCTCGTATCTGCGTGTGGCACCGGCAGCAGCAGCCACGGAGTAAGGCGCCAGCAGAAGCCGGAACAAGAACACCTTATGCACTTAGTGAGGGAAGGCTACGCTCCTCTGTCACTGCCTGTCCTTGCAGCTGAGCAACCTTGTAGAACCGCGGCTGCAACGGATAAGGCTGGGAAAGCCGCCGGAAGCGCATTGAAAGGTAGCGGTGGATCATCAGCAGCGAACACTAAGGGCCAGCACCCTAGATCACGACCCAAAATCTTTTGGGCAGCGGGGCGCCGGCAGCTTTCAGACGACTTCGAAAAAAAGTTCAAGACGCGTTGCAGGTTAGGACTGCGTTTTTTCCACCCGAAACTTTTTGGGCCGCCGGACAAGCAATTCGCACTTTTACATGTTCAGAGCTTGCAAAGGCCTAGATAAGCACAAGTAATGTTGCAGCGTCTGTGTATAACGCTGGAGTGACTGTTTACCTGCTTCCAAGAGTCTCCTTTTCTGCGCAGCCTTGAGGCATACGCCTGTGGTGCATCATGCGCTGTGCCATCGTCTGCTTCATCAGAAGGGACAGAAGCACAAACAGCTGTTGCGGCAAAGCCTTCAAGATCTCCAGAAGCTTTTGCAGCTGCTGAACGTAGAAGAGCTGCAAATTACCGCTCGGAAGGGTCCTTTTCTGACGCGGATGGCTGCATATCCAGCGGGTTTGACTCCTCTTCTGCAATTAATGGTCCTATTGTTACGCCACAACCCTGGGAAGCTCGAGCGGACAGTAAGGCTCTTTAGTTGTTGCCCGGAACTGTCGTCTCATTGCTCGCTTGCGGGCAGCCCGTTAGCGGCTGTTTTAGTACGTCCATCAGGCTGACTCTGAGGAACGAAGACCTACAGAGGTCCTTTTGGAGTAGAAGAGCTTTTTGAGTTTCATTTACATCAGATTCGAGTTGTGTACCTAATGGCGAATGCGCTTCAGAGTGTGACGTCTGCTGCTGTTGCGTTGCCGGCTGGCACATTTGGGCGCAAACAGCGGCAGGGCTCTTGCTCGCCTCCGTCAGTTTCCACTATTCTGGCACTGCAGAGGGGGCAGCGGCGGGGAATCTTTCACCGGAGCGCCTCGTAGCTGCGACTGACGTGCGCGTGAGATCTGCTCTGGTGCTGCCTGTGGAGGCGCGGCCTCAGCCTTTAAACATCACTGGAATTATTGGGGAGGTACGAAGTATGGCAATTTTAGGCGTACTGGGTTTTGCCGTCCTCTCGTCCACTTTTTTCCTAGCATGTGCGTGAAAGCTAATGTGGTTGAGTACTGGTGCGGTGAAGCATCACGTTTGTAGCAAGGTCATTTGCTTAAGTGGACTGTACGTTGCTTCTTTTTCGTGGTTTCAACGAACTCCCCGCCAGATTCTTCAACAACTTCGCTGCCAATATCGTAGGTTTAATTGCTTGTTTGGTATCTCGTTCGTTCAGCTGGGAGTGGCCATCGCGTGTGCTCCCAGCCGTGAAGCTGCGCTGGGATTTCCTTTGCATAAGCATCCGGTTACGCAGATACGTCTTCTGCTGCAGCCCTGTACTCATACACTGCTGCAAAGGCAGGTGCTAGCTGCTGCTGCGTATACTCCCACGGGTGGCGTGGCACCTGTGATCCCTCTTGGAGGATGCACAGCGGATGCTTCTGCAGACAAGCCTTCTCCAAGTTTGAACAGCTACGGAGAAAACGCCATTGACACGAGAGGGAGGAATGATGCCAGCAGCAGCTGCAGGCGGCTCTTCATAAGTGTCGCAGAGCTGCTTCGCGAACTCTTGGCGTCTCCCTTTGCGCATCATTTGTTGGAATTGTGTCAGTTTAGCCTCTTAATGCGCTGTATTTCTACCTACTTGAAAGCAGCTAAGCTGAAGCGTTTACAACTGCGCCCACACAAAGTTCACTTGCAGACCTCGCTTTACCCAAGTGCTTCTGCTGATGTGCGGGTCGTCAGCGGCATTCCTTCCTCGGCCATTGACGGCATATGCGACAAGGTTCGGGCGTCTGCTGCAGCAGCTCTTAAAAATTCATCAGAAGGCGTCGCGCTGCAGTGGTTGTTGCAGCTGCTGCAGCGGAAAGCCCCGCAGCTCTTTGTTGCTACGCTTGTTTTCTGCATGAGGAAAACAGAGCCCCTTGTGTCCCCAGCAGTCTTAGAGTCTTTGTTGCAGGAGCAGCTGCCTCCTGCGGATCCCGTAACCCTGTTTTGCTCATGCCTGCAAATAGGGCTTCTGCACACAGCTGCACTTTACTTGCTGCCAATCCAGATTGCTGAAGGACCACTGCAGGTGCTGCCTTCATTTTCTCATTTGAATGCCTTTTACAGTTGTTAGCGCTGGAATGGGCTGGGTATAGTTTGGGCATCTTAGAACCGCGATATATCAACCCCCACACCCTGGTGTGCCCCATGTGTTTGGTGACTTGTTTGTTTGCTCACAGGTGCGGTGTCGCCGGGTGCTTCCGCTTCTCCGCGCCGCCCTAGCAGCTGGAGATTTTCATTTGGTTCGTAGGCTGCTGCATTTCTTTTGGGCATTGTTTACCGGAAAGCATCAGCTACGCTCCGATAACAGACGGGGCAAGACACAGCGGCAGCTTTCGCCACAGTCTGCATGCGCAAGTTCTAACGAGGACGTACTGGAGCGAGCTCAAAAGCTTCAACCTGGGAACCACCAACAAAGCCAAAATCGCCAAAAGAGCGGAAGACGAATGCACCAGAACCTGTCGGAACTGCAGTCGTTTCTTTGGAGGCCACTACAAGCAGAATTTAATCTGAACTTTACTGGCACACAACATACAGGAGATGATGTTGAAGAGAGCTCATTAATTGATCCGTGGCTTTGTCGAGTACCTGAGGGGTTACCACCAGTGGATCGCCTAACGGCTGCACGAGTATATCGAGAAGTTGAGGTTGCAGTCACCATTGCTGCATCTTCACTACTCCGACAGCATAAGTGGCTCCAACTGTTTGACTTTGCGACCACTCTGGCGCTTGATCTTCCGGCTTGGCTGCGAAACCGTAGCAGCGACTTATTAGAGCTGCCTTGCGAGCCAAATAAGGAAATTGGCAAGCAAAAGAGTGTATCAGCAGACGCGTGGATTGTCACTTCGACTGCAGATGTACACGGATATGCAAAAAGGGAAAAGGCGGCGGATACCGATGTCTCCATTCGTTTACCCCAGGTGCTACCGCCTACATTCACTGCAGCAGTATCATCTTTTGCAGAGCAACTGTGCGTCGGCCGTGCAGCTGTCCACTTGCATCTGAGAAGACCTACTGAGCACAACAGGAGACCTCTGAAAGAACAACGCAACCAGCAGCGTTTTCTTGCCGAGCGCATGCCGCAGCCGGCACCATTTGGTGCGGCGGTATTAAGCGCAGCCTTTACTGAGTCGGGAACATGTCCATCATCTCTTTTTCCGCGATTGTGCAGCACGGGGAACAGGCAGGAGCGGGCAACAACTGAGATTGCTCGATATTTAGCAAGTGTTTTGTTACTTTCGGGATACCCAGTTTACACCCTAGCGCTGGCCTTAGCCGTACGCGACCAAAGAGCAATAGCGCAAATAATCAAGTGGTATCCTGGACTGCGTCGCCACTTCTCATTAGCAGGTTACCTGCATGATACGGCAAGTCTGAGCGGGTGATGATACCGCTGGCTGGGATGGAAACAAGGGTATGGGTAAGCACAGCAACAGCATTATCAGTAAGACGACCCCATCTGCGTAGAAACCGCATTGGGTACCGCATAGGAAACGACGTTTGTCTAGCATTCGTTGATAGAAGGGCCTGTTGTGCGATGCAGGCGGAGTTCGGCGAAGGGATACGCATCTGACAACGGGTCTTCTCCCATTTTGATAGTTCGGCCTGTATTGGAAATCAATCAGCTTTCCCTTCTACAAGTAGAAATGACTGCATTTTTGCTTATGCGCGTCTTGCGCAGCTGTTTCGTAGACGTGTGCAAATTGGACCTCGTACTTCCGCTTGCTTTGTTCCGCAAAATTGTGCGTTGTGCTATTCAACACAGCTACACTCAAGAGATATCGGAAATGGCAAGGCAGCTAACCAACAGCGTCCGCACCGCGCCACACTTTTAAACAGCCTGTATTGAAGGCAGTTCCGGCAAACGGGTGCTAGCATCACTGAAGCCTTTAAAAAAATATATTTGTTACGTGTCAGGTGCTGTCTCGAGGACGTGAGCTGCACATTACTAGTGGTGCATCTCTTCACCATGAGCATGCTCCCGTACTATCCCCAGCAATTTGCGTGCAACCGGTAGAACAAGAAACCGGATAGATCCGTTTCATAATTCCTATTCAACATTCGTGTAGGCAGGCACGTATTATGCCTGAGGATTTTGAGGACACGTCATCAGCTTTAAGAGTTCAGGCGCTCTGACAGTTCGGGCACAATGCGTGAGGATATTGAGAGCGTTGCCAGCCTTAAGAATTCGGGCCCCTCTTGCAGTTTCACGGCGTACTGCGTCTTTAGAGCGACTCCGTGTGTGAAATATCTAAAACGGCAGTCAAACCTTTTGGGCTTAGGGTAGTTTGACAGGGACGATCGGCTTCCAAGAGGCAAAAGAGGCATTTAAGTGCAAAACAAGCTTGGGCAGCCATGAGCTGTGATATTCGAGCTGTTCTTGCACAAGCAGTAGGCAAAAGTTCAAATGAGCTGGTGCAAGGGTCAGCACAATCTTGGGAGGAGTCTTGAAGTGATGCATAAGGCAGGCTGATGCTATGGTCTTCCTAGCCGTTTTCGCTATATAAATCCCACCCTGGCGCAATTCGGGCGCGCCGGCGTCTTGCCGGACCAAACAAATAATCCGAATTCGAGTCTATGCTGAAAGGCGAGTCACCGGATGCAAAACGCTACTAGGCCGTCAGCTTGATTTTTGGTCTCCTACGTAACATTCTGCATGCCAGACGTATACAGTAGGTGTAATCTCTCAGACGACAAATCAGGAGGCTCGTCACCATCCATCGGAACACTGTGACGCAAACTAAAAGTACATGAAGACTTTTAGAGCCGTTATTCCTACTGGAGGAGTAAACATGTATCCAAAGAAACTATTTATTCTCAAATATTCGGTGCATTTTTTCAAAGAGCCTAGAATGGTTTTTTGCAGTGAGCTCCGTGGCGTAAGTTTACTTCGGAGATAGCTGCTGTGCCACGTGTTGCTCACCTCGTGCCCGCTCCGTGAGCTGCTGTGCCACGTGTTGTCCACCTCGTGCCCGCTCCGTGTCCTAGATTGTAGTGCGCGGGAATACAGTGTTGCGTCGGAACGACGTCCAACGGTTGTAGCATAAAATATTACCAAATACGCGTAATTAATGAAACATCGGCTAAAGAGACCTGGCTTTTCTTGCAGATTGGGCCTAGGGTTATCTGTAGATAGGGCAGGATGTGGGACTGGCAGTCTCGCCAATGTCGCAAGTGCAGATACACTCACCACGAAACACTGGCGTTGCCACGGGGACGGGACAGCAGTACAAATAATTAGCGCACTCTTTTGACATTTTATTGCACGTTTTGGTGCCTATTAGCAATTTGCAGCCAGGGGATCCATGTAGAGGATAGGTGTAGTGCCGGGCACTACAATTGACCCTCGTTGCTACACCCGAAGACTTTCTAACGCGGAAAGCATGAGTAATATCGAATAATATTAAGGCATAAAGCACCGTAGGATAGTTGAAAACCATAAGAGAGAACAATGGGCTCATTAGCCCGCACCAG
>NW_013655313.1:34418-39039 GCF_000499385.1 Eimeria necatrix
GTCGGCGAAGGTCAGCTTTCAGTTCTATTATTCTGGGTTTCCGCACCTCAATAATATGAACTCAACTGTATGAGGATTTTCAAGGTATTTCATAGTAGTCATCTATTGTCAGGTACCTTTGACCGACTGAGCCGAGCGACCGCCGAGTCGGGCTCGCCAAGGGACGTACGTAGTAACAGTGAAGACAGCTGTTCACTACAATAGGTTAGGACTAGCTCCCTACACTTGGGGGCCGTTCCTGGAAATATCTGGTTCTATAACCTCTAAGTTCGTGTCAAAGTTGAAAAGTTGACCACATAGGTGTATGGAATCCAAAGTTTTGCTCAGAGCCTGAATCGTGTAGCTATGCGCCTTCGGAACAGAAGATTGCCAGGCGCTCTCTCCACAGGCTCCCCCGAAGAAATGTCCCATATACGGGAACCCGGTCAAGATCCTGTACCAGCGATACTAGATCACCAAGATTCTGGCACACCTCCACGAAGAGGTGCTTCCTACTAGACAGGAATTAAAGCCGAATTAAAACCCCCGCTGCAGAACTGAACAGAGGAGATCGTCCAGTTGAAGCGAGAGGTAGGGACCTTATGTTACAAATGGGTGTGGCAAAGCAGGCACCCACGGTTCTGCAGTTAATGGTAGGAAGAAATGAAGGCGACATGCGGAGCAGCCTACACCTTATGGAGACCCGGTTTACAAAACTAGGCCTAGGAACGACGATATTAGGGAAACATGCCACAGAAATACTCGGGAGGTCGCACACTAATGCATTAAGGCTATTCAATGGAGACAGAATAGGCTTGATAGGCTGGGCACCGCTGAAGCGTGATATGCTTTAACATTTATGCACGCTGAATCGGCCTGAATGTTGCGCAGCTAATCCGCGGCGAGGAACCTATCAAGCGTTCTTGGCGAAAATAGTAACATAGGAAACATGAAGATAGTAACATAGGAAACACGTCTGCCTTTAGCAGAAATCCTGGAGCACTTCATGGCCAGCTTGCAGCAACAGTTGTGCAATGCTTCAAGTGAGGGCTCTACTGTCCTCCTTAAGGACTGCAAAGAAGCGGTAGCTGAACTCGCAGTCTTGAAAGGCCATAGGCGGCACATGCAGACGTGTGCAAGAGGCGACGCAATGAGCTGGCTCTCACTGTTAGCGTGCGAATAACCTGTAGGCAGCGGCTTCCAGCAAACCCTAAGGACTGAAAATGGCTGCTCTTGGCAAGCGAGCAGGTGGGATCAATCTCTTTAGAGGGTAAGAAGAAGGGGCACCTAGCCAAAAACTGTCCCAAACATTGTGGCAGCACCCGCCGGCCGGAAGAGAGTGGCATCCGGTGAAGAGATGCAAAGCATTAATCTAGAGATTGTGCTACACCGCTGAAGCTGCGGCTAGTGCTCAACGAAGGAGTGACAAGCATGCCAAGGCACCCCGAAAGGAAGTGACAACGGCAGCGTTTAAAGAGCGATCTGTAGTGCGCAGGCACTACAATAGGGCTTTCTGGTGAACTTTAGAGGGCAGCTAGCTGGTGACCTATAAGAGGTTAAGACACTAAAAGAGCACGGAAGCTTCTTACTAGTAACGAAGTGAGGCAATTTATCAGCAAATTAAGATGTGTAAACCAGAATTGTCCGTGAATACCCGAAGATTGGGGCTGGCGATAGCGCCAGCACCAGTGCGGGCCACCGCCCCACAGGGCCAAGAAAGCAAGAACCCTGAGTGGAGGGGATTTTAAGAAAAATCGATTTCAGAACTTGAAAGATGATTGCTATTATTGATAATTTAGTATTTGTTTCATGAGAGATGCGTCGAAAGTAGAAGGGTTTTTAAAGGGCGTCCTATTCGTGGGCAAGGTAGCAGCGTAGTCGCAGCAGAAGGCGCTGTGCACTACATTTGGGGGCTGCTCCGAGATTGAAATTTTTTTTTCTTTCCGGACCCGAGAGTAGAAATACTTTGTCCTAATATTTCACTCCTATGTATCTTAGCTCGGTAGGGGATGCATCTACGGAACGGACGCGTTATCGCCCTCACGCAGCAGGAGACTTCTACGATGTCTGTAAGCAAAGTGCCCAGCGGGACACTGGCCCCCCATCGTCATGCTACTCCTAAACCCACCGTGGCAGAGCGGCTGTATGGGCATAAGGAGGCGCCTTCACAGCTGGTGCCTATAGCCAATGTTACCGGCATGCCAGGGGACAGTCCATCCGTCACGTGGGACCAATTCCACTCCGTGATGGTTGTGATAAGAACTGTTATAGGCGGTTCCCGGGAATCGGGCGCAGCGTTTCCCATACTACCAGAAGACGGCAGCACTGTGCAGGCGTTTTTGCTGCGCATGGAACGACGGTTCACCCAGATGCAATTGGAGGGGCCTATGATAACCGTCTACCTTCGGCGCATCCCCTTGAAATAACAGTCCAAATATCACAAAATGTAGTTAATTAAATTTTTTTAAAATCTATTTTCTTGAAAATCCCCCCCACTCGGGGTTCTTGCTTCCTTGGCCCTGTGAGGAGGATGTAGTGCACAGCACCTCCTGCTGCGACTTCGCTGCTACCTGCCCCCTCGAGTAGGGGCCTACGATGACCGTCTACCTTCGGCGCACTTGCTTGAAACAGTAGTCCAAATATCACGAAATGCAATTACAGTTTTTCAAAATCTGTTCTCTTTAAAATCCCCCCCACTCGGGGTCCTCGCCTCCTCTTCCATGTGGGGAGGAGGCCTGCTGTAGTACACTGTGTTCTCTATAGCGTCTACGATGCTGCACGACACTCAACTCTGGCGCTCTATGAAATCTTCTCTTCCACAGATGCATCGGCCTCGTGACGTCAGCCAAATTATTAAAAAGACCATTTTGTTTCAAGTTCTCAAAATTATACTTCATAAAAGTCATTTCTTATCGTTCTTGCTTTGCTGGTCCGGTGAGCATGTGACGCGCACCGGTGCCGGCGGTGTCGGCAGCCCCAATCTTTGGGCATTCGCAGGCATTTCTCCTTTATAAATGTTAATTTGTTAATAAATTGCATTTCTATTTCACTAGTAAGAGGTTACAGCGCTCAATCTGCGTCTCAGCCTCTTAACCGCTTATAGGTCATCAGTTAGCTATCCTCTATAGGTCACCAGCAAGCCCTATTGTAGTGCCTCCGTACTACAACTTCCCCCCTTGCCGGACTGAATCGGCCTACCCAGAACACATTTTTTCTGCATTTTCAGTATCCATTCCTTTCTGAAGCTAATGCCATGAGCGCACGCGGTGCGCAGCGCTTCCTCACCCCCTCGTCATTGAAGACCGTTGTGTGGCAGACGTTGACTGACCCAAACCGCTACGCCTCGGAAGGAGCAAGATTGTTTCGAGCCTGAAGACGTCTTCTATGACGGCGATGACAAGCACGGAGCAAAGCCTGACATCCCGCTAGGTGGTTAGCGGGCTTCCACGTGGCTCGATCATCGGGGGTGCCGCGCCACTAGACGAGGTACTGGGCGTCGGCGCCTGAGCCGCGTTGGTCCATAATATAATCGACCTCATACTCCTCTGTCGGACTGCCTGCCGCATCGTGGATACGGGGCCAGGCGGTATTGGCTTCCTGGGGAACTAAGTCTGGAGGGCGGGGGCGGTGGGTAACTGCGAAACATGAAAAACGTTGTGGCATTCATAAGTAGTAGGTAAAGCAAGGCGGTAAGCGACGGTGCCTATTCGTTCAATGATTTCAAAGGGTCCTCCGTAACGGGGCTCGAACTTCTCTGAGCTAGATGAAGCCGGTAGATGCTTGCTGCTGAGCCAGACCTTGTCTCCCACCGCATACTCCACGGCTCGGCGTTTTGTGTCTGCGTGGTACTTCTGCCATTTTGCTTTCAGGATGTGACTCTATGCTCTATCGCAGAGCTGCCGGAAAAGCTTAGTCATCGGAGGAGTGAGCGTGGGAGCTAACGCGCCGACGATATCAAGGTTCGCAGCAGTCAACGGATTTTCGCCAATCATGACCTCGAAAGGAGAGAGCTCGGTAGATGAATGACTTGCTGTGTTGTAAGCAAGTTCCAGGGCCAAAAGCAAACGCTCTCACTCGCGTTCGTCAGACTGCGTGTAGGTATGAAGCATCTGCTCCAGTGTGCGGTTAACCCGCTCAGTTTGGCCGTCGCTTTGAGGATGGTAGAATGAGGACATGCACCGTTTGATGTTAAATCGGCTATAGAGTCACTGCTAGAGGCCCGACTGGAAGCGGGGGTCGCGGTCCGATATGAGCACCTCTGGGAATCCATGGTGGCGGATAAGACGGTCTGCGAGAAGCTCCACGGTGTCTGCTGCTGTGAATGGCTTCTTTGCAGGAACGAAATGAGCAATCTTGCTGAGGGAGTCGACCATCACGAGAATCCAGTCGTGCCCTGTCTTTGTAAGGGGAAGATCCGTGATAAAGTCGAGACTCACGTATGCCCAGCGACGAGAAGGGATGAGCAACTGTTGAAGAAGGCCTGCAGGTGTCTGGCTCAGAGACTTAGAAGTATGACAGTGAGTACAGGAATCAACATAGGCAGTAGTATACGCGCGCATCCCTGGCCAGTAGTAGTGCTTGCTCAGAGCCGTGAAGGTCTTCTTCTGGCCTCGATGGCCGGCTGTGACATGGTCGTGATGTG
>NW_013655314.1:0-68592 GCF_000499385.1 Eimeria necatrix
CTCTTTCTAATATTGAAGGCTGCTCCGGCATGGCGTGCGCTGTCCTATAGGCCACTGTCGCTGCCGCAGCATGCCGGCAGCCCATTAACGACCCGGCAACAACCTGGCCTCTAGCCAGAGTGAACACACAATCTTCAGGAAGCTGCAGCACTCTGAGGTGCGGCCACTTTACAGCCAATGGTCTAACGCACCTAAACGGGGCATTACTACCCAAGAGGGCTCCATATATGCGTCCAGCAAAACCACAGCAACACCAAGTTGGGTAATTCACTTCGTATGCATGCTACACAGCAAGCCGGGACAATTGCTGGCCTGGTTTGCATGCAAGTCCTCGCTTCATCGCTGCGGTGCTGCACAATCTGCATATACAAGCGAGCTCTCTTGTAGTGATGGAATATCCCACATTTAGCCTACTAGGCCTCCTACTTCACACTCTGGCGCCTCGTTGCACCTTTTTGCTATCAAGAAGTTCCCACCGCAGCCTCAGTTGGTTAACCTTATCCGTTTCTTAGTTTCAGGTTCCTCCTTCTGTCGTGATTCCATATCTGCAGCCCATTTCACTCATATCCGGAAATGACTAGGTTCATGCGTACAAATGTTTGCGAGCACTCTCTCCAGATGCAGCCGGAAAAGGCCTTTTGCTATTCCTTGGCCCCGCTCATAGCCTGTCAGAAATAGAGCAGTTTGTGGCAATGTCTCCTACTTTATCACATCCCTTGAACTTCCCTTTGAGTATCCTGGCTACATCCATATCACGTTGGTGCCTTGCGCTCGAACCATTTAAATCACCGCGGTCCCACGACTCGCCGTGGCGTGCTTTCTCCATGCTTTTTCCGAAGCCCTGGACGTCGTGGTAGTCCTCAACTCACCGCTATGTCTCGATATACAGGGGTGCGCCGGTGCGGGCCAGGGTTTCGTTGCCTACTTCTACAATCACACCTTCAGACTGCTTCACCGTTATCCCATTTGTCATTGAAATACCTAAGTCCCCAGGAACTTTCGCATGGCAGAAGTTTCGTTAGGGCTTCAAACTTCGTGGTGTGCTTTTTGCGACGTCCGCTTTGCTCGCTTTTGCCCAGCAGTTTTGGCATCTCGTTGACGGACAGAGAATCGATTATGGCGTCATTGGCTCTGTAGCTCTTATACAACCATACCTGCACTATCCTCAAGACATTCCCAGTGCAATGAAGCAAAGTTTTTAAGGCAACTAATCAGCTCATTGCCGCATCGGCAGGGGGTCTGAGCCTATTCAAACGAAACGGATCATCACGACACCAAGAAGGGTGGCCATGATCCTAGCCTCCTTGGGCGTTGGCGCTAGCAAAGAAACTGAAAAGTGTCCTCAACAAACACTAACGCTTCAATAGACCCCATAGGATTCTGCCTCTGGATAACTTTTGAATGACATGCATCTGGTCCGCAGCCTTGCCGGCGCCCTGGGCGACCGGTGATGCAGGCGAGTAATCCCCTCCCCTATCTAGTTGCAGCGGCTCCTTCATTTCGCTCCTCAATTTTTCTACTTCATTAGACTTTAGACGTGTTTTGATAGTCTCTGTTTTGCCAAATTCTATGAAAACTGTCCGGGTACTCCCATGAGGCTCCTAGGTCGAACGCATATAGGCTACTTCGAGGACACGAGCTTTCCCACGTCAATGGAAGTGTGCATGCGAGCTTACAGCAGTAAATGTAAGTTGTGTAGAGGCTCAAATTAATATGAAGCAGCTCCCAATTGGTGCGCAGGGTCTTGGGATCTACGGACTACGTAGCACTGTGCAGCCTAACAGAAAGGCCCTCTTGATATCTCCAGTATCCATAAAGAACCCTTGAACAAGGCAAAAATGTGGGTCGGAAAAATGGGAGCTTCGAAAGCATGCCATGTCGTAAGGTAATGCCTCGCAATGCTCCACCACACGGCCTGCGTAGGGTATTCACCTACCTAGAGGGTTGCTCCAGGCCCCTAACCCCAGCTAGGCTGCAGAGCTCCGCGGCTCTAGCCGCCCTAAAACCACTTCAGAAGTACACTTGCGTGATCAGCGCCATGAATGAGTTCGCTGAGTCTCTCCAAGATGACTTTCGCCCTCCATGACAGTGCATAGAATCACATAGCCATCCTTGGAGCTTACAATGACATCAGGCAAAAATCTCCTCAATGTGAAGTTTTCTCAGCACACCAAAAAGTTCCACTGCACCGCCGCAGAGTGTGTTTCCATGTACCAGTAAACACAGCAGAGTGCTCCATTCATGAGCCTTGTCCCTTGGGCGCATTCCATACTTTTTCAGCTTCTATCGATTCAGTCTTGCCCGCTGTTGTTGGTATACTTATATCTTGCAGTAAGTGCACATTTGAGACGCGATCACAATGCTACAAGGAATGCCTGAGCACAGCAATAACGCCCCCCGAATCCGCCCCTAAGCCTATGAACACTCTCTGCCTTCATATGCAGGGCCCACCAGAGGACTAGTCCACATCTACATGCCTGCTATGTAGTGCTTTCAAGGTAATACAAAAAAGAAGTGGTAGGGGTATAACTGCAGATTTCGAAAGGCTTTGACGTTAGGGGCCCCATTCCAGCCCCTAAAACACACGGCGGCTCTCGCACAGTCGGCTGTGGGAAGCCTGTAAATTACAGCGAGCGATGCCCTTCATTTGCGCTTTGAAAATCTTATTTGAGCTTGATATGCAGGCGGTTTTTTTGCCTCTATCAATTAATTTTGTCCTTGTCTTGTTTGCTCGTCTAGGACAAGTTAGCTGCTCTTCACGCCCCTCTGCTATGGTTTCACGTGTGTTTCTTTCCTTCTTTGCGCATGAAGGAGGAACAGAATTAACAGTACGTGCTATTTTGTAAATAAGAGTCTTGGTCTATCCCATTTTCTGATTGGAATTGTTTCAACATTGTTTCATTGCCTCATTTGGGGCCAACTTTCCGCGCGCGTGCATGGGCTGTAGATACACCAACTCGGCGGAAGTGCTAGTTGTACACCTAAAGGCTAAACCGACACCTTCCTGCTAGCGTAAAAAGCCGAAGTCACTTGGCTTTTTCTTTCGCGCCCATACTCCTCGCGCAGACTACCCCCCACCAATAAGAACTGCCAATTGCAGGTGGCGGCTCCCGAGGCCGAAAGGGCCCCCACAAGGGGAGCCACTAGCCTGAAGGGGTGGTGAAGACCGAGCCACTGAGCCTTTCCGCAGGGCGATGAGTCCGATTCAGTCTTCCACAATCTCAGACTTCCCAGTGAGCTGAAGCTGTTGAAACGTCATCGCTAGAGTGCAAAGCCGCTTCACAGCGGCGAAAATCTTGGAAATTCGAGATCTTTGTTTTTTTGTGCAGAAGCATAGTAATTTATACTGAGACAGCGGCGTATGGGTGGAGTTGCGGCATGGGGAGGTGGGTTGTTGAGGTATTGGGATCCTCAGGGCACGATTGCCTTTGCGCCATTACAGAACACCGCTTCTAGCGAAGCGCGCATGTGTAGGTACTTGTTAAAGTGAGCTTCAAGAAGAGCCAGGAAGTTGAGGGAGTTTGTTAGGTGCTCAGCCCGGCAACGGCCGACAGGGATGTGCTGACTCGTTGCTGCCCACTTCGACAGGCTTGGCTCCTACCCCTAAACGGGCGAGATGACCTACCGCGGAGGGAGAAGGGAGAAGGCAGAGCCCTTCGATCACCTTGTTAAACTTTTGGTCCTCGGCGATAGTTGTGAGTTTACCTTATGTCGGAAACGATAAACCCGTGAGAACGCCGCGTTGGCTGCACAGTCCAGGGGTGTAGTGCTTCATTTTTGGAATTGTTTTGCCTGGACATGTGCTGTCTGCAGCTGTTGGAAAGTCGAGCCTTCTTCTGCGCTTTGCAGAAAATAAATTCGACCCAAATTTCGTGCTGACCATCGGGTGAGAGAGACATCTTCGCTCCAGCTTGCACGGAGCACGAACTCGTTAGCTTTTCGTCTGGAGTTCAGTGAAGTCTGAGCAAGTGGATTACAAATAGGAAAACAGTTAGAGACTAATTATTGTTGAGAACTGGACACTACTATGCTGTGGTTGGGGTTCAGCGTCGACTTCAAAACGAAAGTCGTTGAATGTGGTGGGCGGCGCATAAAGATACAAGTCTGGGATACAGCCGGCCAAGAGCGCTTCCGTACTATCACGCCTGGTAAGAGTGTTGAGTGATGCACGGTGTTGCTTTCATAGAATATGCGAGCAGCTTCTGCTCAATAGAGTGAAAAGCGCAGCGATTTGTGGAATGTAGTAGAAATAGCTGCGCGTCATATATAAAACCACACTGCGTAGACAATGATGCATTATTGCCACTCTTAATGCTGCTCTAAATCGGTTTGCCTTTTCATACTGCACTGAATGGCATTTGGGAATATGTGAAGTGCTTCACATGAGGCCTTTTCTGATGTCAGTGGCTTTTCTCAGCATACTTCAGGAGCGCCATGGGGGTCATGCTGGTGTACGACATAACGAACATCCAGACTTTTCACAGTACGTTTTCTGGTTGATTACTGCAGTTCACTGCAAAGCGTGGATGTATTATTGGCTGCTGGACGTCTCTGCGGCTAAAGTCAAGCGTTTCCTGTGCTTGCTTTGCAAGTGCGCTGTGCCACGCGGAAACGGTATTTCTCGACTTGCTGCATAGCATTGTTTCGTGCTTGCTTACTTCTGACGCCATGCAGATATCCGTCGCTGGATGCAAAATGTGGAGGAATACGCAGATCCCAGTATCGTGCGTGTCCTAATTGCCAACAAGCTCGACCTGCAGGCCCAGAGGGTGAGAGCAATCATATCTCCTCAGAAAAGAACAGTTGATGCTGATGGATTTCAATCTTTCAACTTGAGAGTCCAATTATGCAATAAAATGCACTTAAATAAATGTACACGGATTGCACGTCTATGTTCACGACAAAACACAACGGTGGTGAACGCAAGCAAGCTCACGGCTGCCCTCAATAATCTCATGGAGAGCTGAACGTCCTTCACTGAATGTGGACTTGCCTTACTTCGTGCGACCACATCTTGGGCTGTTTAGCAGGTGTCTCGGTCCAAGGGGGAGGATTTGGCACGCGAGTATTCCATCCCCTTCATTGAGACGTCCGCTAAAGGCAACGTCAACGTTGAAGAAGCATTCATGTATGCCTAATTTTCCTGCCCTGCGTCTAGCCCTCTTAACGGTAGTATCTACCTAAACAGAAAAGGTCGCATAGCTCCTGCAGTAGCTCTTGAATTTGCTCCCTTTGGATATTTTTTCCCTGCGAGACTGCGACGTTGAGTACAGTGTTCTTCTGAATCTCAGGTGCGCGGCGAATAGAATAAGAGATATCCGGTAGGTCCATTTCCACTACAGCCAAATATTCCTGTCGCCTTCACATCAGCGAGTGGAGCGGGAGACTACTATGGTATTTTTAGTAGCCGAGATGTTGCTGCTGGAAGTAGTAGCTGCACGGCTCGCCTGGGGTCGCCTATACTGCGATGCATCGCGTTTTAGAATTGGCTTGTCTCCCTTGTGTCTGCAGCTTCTCGCCTGGCCCAGTAGAGTCTGCGGGGGAGCAAAATCCTGCAGCATCTTCACAGCAGCTGTATAATCAGGTCGTGGTGTCACGGGTAAGCTTACGCTGCGAACGAGAGTTTCGTCCCTGTATTCCGGTGCCTCTATGCCTTCGCGTTTGCTTTTTGCTATGAACTCAGAAATATCATGCTAGGTTATGTGATATTGCCATAAATAGCACCGCACCAGATTGTGAAGGCGACGTTTGTTCACTATAGAGATGTCTTGGGTAGATGCAACGATGGCCGGCATTTGTCGTAGACATTTGGCATCCTTTGCGCCCTTTTGGCAAAGTGCGGAATGCGGCATTGGTCAGGCAGAAATAAATTAACGCGATTCGAAAACAAGCTACGTAGATTATGGAGTGATTTGCGGCTTTGTGCTGTTGCTGCTTTCTCCGCAGCAAATCTCGGGACGGAGGAAGTGCTGCTCCTGAGGCACACAAGCGTGTCTCTCGTCGGGTGTTTGTAATGTGAATATTGGGATATGCATTTTCCCCCTAATAACAGCACTATGCTTGCTGCTGTTCAAGCAACGGTGTTCCAGCGGTTTTCCCAGTGCCGTTCTAGCTCCGAACATACCACCTATGTGATGGAAAGCCCACTGTTCTGGTCTTTATCCCTCCAAAGGGCTGTCCCTAAACGATGTACGGCGAAACGGCAAAGTGCCTGGGGAAAATTGCCGAACTGTAAAAATATGGAGCAATGCCGCATGTGCGCGCACAGTCGCCCGTTACTTGAGAAGCCGCCTACGGGACACGGAACAGGCGAGCAGACGAAGTGATTCATCTCCTCCGTTTGCAGCCGCCCTTCTGGTCAAGCGGAGTGCTTTTGCATCTCACTGAAGTCATTTACACATTTACGCCTTATGGAGCTGCTGCATTTGCAGCTTAACCAATGTCTTGTTGAACAACTTGTGATGAGGAGAGTAACTTGAGTGCAGATAGCGTTCAAGCGTGCCGCTTCAGCATTTTGGAATGCTTCGGCTGTACGTGATTGGATAAGTTCTGAAGGCCTTTCCTAGACACTTTATGGGGCCGATAGTCCAGAACTGCAGAAGTGTAGTGTAGGATGGCTCCTGCCGCTGTCATAACGTTGCTGTCGTCATGTGGAGGCCGGCGGGAACTTTAACCAAACATATTTTCGTCTAGACTCATTGTAGTTTAATTCAGCTAGCTCAGTGGGGACGCGTTATGGGGTGATCGCCCAGTACTGCCATCAAGCTCCCAATGACCGCAATATGCGGTGAGAGTATCTGGCAGTGGTCGGCTTCTATAGGAAGAGGAGGAGTACATGTGATTCTTGAAGCTCTGATTATGTGATCGAACATTTCAATTTTACTGCAGCTGCGTGCCTTTCTGTTTGACTGGAATTCCAGCGAATCCATTAAGTCCGCTCTGGAGTTGTACTTCGTGGGTTGCCACTATGGAAGCCACAGAATGAGGGAAACATTGAGAGGAGCGGCTGCACTGCTCGTTTGAACAGGCTTATAACCCAGTTTTCCTGGGAGCCTCCCAAATTTTCATTGTGTCCCTGACTGAAGATCACCTTCAGCCCCGAATGCTCAAAGCCAGTATTGATGGTCAAGCCGAACATGTACAGGCACATGAGTTGACTACTCTGCCAAAGTGCTGCATTCTTAAGGGGCTTTAATATTGCATTTAACATTGTACGGGAAAAGATTTTCTCAGGTGTGAAGGCTCCCTGTTTTCGAGCTATGTTGAACACAGGGAGGAGCAACAGCTGCCACTGGACTCGCTCTGCAGCGCTGCAACAGCACGCGAATTTGAGGAAGAAATAGGCGCAAAAAAATTCCGTTACTTCAACTTAGATTTATGTTTCTTTTAGGTACTCGTAGTCATTAATGAGGCACTTTTGGGCCTGCTCATTTTCGGTGGCCCTTTCAGCTGCAAACAGAGAAGAGGGAGGGGGTTCCGCTGTCTACAAGTATTCTGTCCACAACTCGTTCCCGCCTCCCCTCTCCTGCATCTCCTTCATCGAATAGCTGTCAACGCTTCGTATTCCGCAGTTAATTCAGTCTGAAAGTCTCCGCATAAATGGGATGTTCAGGGAGCAAGGCCGCTGCGGCCGCCCGCCCCCAGTCGCCTGCATCAAAACCGAGCATTGAAAAACCAAAAAATGAAGGAGGAGAGGAAGAAGCTCAAAATTCCGTACATGATGAGTCTGTTGCTGTCCCAGATGCCAACGGGAGTTCTGCTTTGGCCCAGCCTGCCGCTGCTCAGCCAGAGCGCGAAGTTGACCTGCTTGAGGACGTGGATCCCCTTGAGGGGATAGACTTGAGTATCCCAGAGGACTGCGAGGAGGTGGCAATGAAGAATGGAGTGACTTACAGGGGAGAGTGGAGGAACGGGAAGCAGCACGGGAGAGGCGAGCAGCGGCAGGCGCAAGGCGTTGTTTACACTGGCCAGTTCAACCAAGGCCAAATTGATGGGTTCGGGCGGCTCACGAGGTCAGATGGCAGTAAATACGAGGGAGAATTCGTCAAGGGAAAGGCTGAAACCCGCACAAGGCCTGGAGTATACACTTTTCCCGATGGCTCGAAGTAAGGCACAAAAGTTCTTGAGCATTTCTTTCTTTGGCTGACGCTTCGACAAGTGACACCAAAATATAAATAATGGAAACACGTTATGAGAAGGCGAGGAACATGTCGATTGCGTCTGCGTTGGCTGGTGCATTTTACGTAGGTTCCGTGTCTGATCGTATGACGGTTGCGGTTCTCATACTTGCAGCAACGTGCACATGTATATGTGCAAGTATTTTTATACGCAGACGGCGTGCTTTTTTTGTGCACCTGCCTACAAGGGCGTCCACGTAGATGAATACTAGCACCCGCTTTTGCACGAATGCACTTGCATACATAGCTGTGCGACAGACGCTTGAGACCTTGCGCATGCACACGCGTCTTGGAAATCTTATGCCATGCCGGCTAGTAAGCAGCTACAGTTGGTGCACTTTTTTTAAACGGTGAAGGTACGTAGGCCATTGGAAGCAAGACAAGCGAGATGGAGAAGGCTGCGAAACGCTTGCTGACGGCTCGAAGTACCGCGGCCAATTTGCCGATGGACTAAAATCCGGAAAGGGCATCATGACAGCTTCCAATGGAGACGTGTACGAGGGACAGTTTCAGCAGGGCGAGATGAGTGGTGAGAGGTCACAGTGGAACGTCAGAATAGCAGGCTGTGGTGAACGGTAAATTGAGACTTCGGAAGTTGGCGTGCAGTGTTGAGTGAGATTTAACCAGCAGAGCTGTCCGTTGGCACCTCAGCTGGCGCACCGGTCACAAAAGAGATGAGCCTCTCCATCAGTTGTAATGTCTTTCGGATGATTTGTCGCTGCCATTGTTGCCAGTGTTATCAGCTTTAGCATTTTGCTACGGGGCGCATCTGCTTGTCGACCACTACTTTTTGACTAGCTCTGTAGTGTATAGGTGCTGCAATAGAAGGAAGCGGAAATAACCTGTTAGCTTATACTCGTAGGATCTGGAGATATCTTGCTAATTTTTCTAACGTCACACTTTTGATGCTTTTCGGCCTTTTGGCTGCAGGCTTTGGGAAGTATTCGTGGCCAGATGGTCGGGCCTACGAGGGAGAATGGCGCGCAAGCCGAATGCATGGGAAAGGAACATTTTATTTTACTGATGGGCGCAGGTGAGCTGTTTATTCCTGAGGAATTCCAACCCTATAGCTGTTTCTTTCAAAACTCGAGGTTATGGCGGCAGGCAGCATAGTGCTGAAATTTACTAACTTTTGTGTCATGTATCTGCGTGAGTGGGAAAAGCCGTGACTAGCTTCAAGTGTGACTTCAGCCTTCAGTGGGCATCCACTTTAATGTACGGATCCTGTCCGTGTCTGTGTATAAAACTGCAAATTGGGAGCGCGTGTGCGTTTCTGTTTGTAAACTTAATAGGAAGGTTAGCATCTGCATAGGTTAAATCGTCAGCGCGTCCAGCTTAGTTGCCATTTCGACTATCTGTCCCTCTTGTACCTGGTCAGAGGCTCTTGGATGTGTAATTCTACGAATGGCCCGAGGGTGAGTCAGAAGGACACAAAAGTATTTTATTCCGCTGTTGCTGTTTCTTGTGCTGAAACTGCTGGCCAGATATGAGGGCGACTTCGTTGACAGTAAAATGCAGGGAGAAGGATGCCTGACGTGGCCTGACGGCTCTTGTTTTAAAGGCCAATTTAAAAATGGATTGCCCCACGGAGAGGGACGGCATACACCGAAAGGAGGAGCGCCTTCTCCATTAGGTAAAGAAGTACATTTAGCTGTAAATAAATAGGCCGCGGCAAACGAAAAGCGATGGGGTCGTTGGGTAGTCCGGGAGATAGCATGCCAGGGGCAGAGGGAGTGGTGTTTGTAGCAATGAGTATGACCATGCTTTGAGTACTTTTAGTGGGGTATGCGGACGCCCATCTTAAAGGGGAGAAAGCTAGCAGCTGCGCACTCTCATTGAGCTCTTATCTAGTGTCTTTTGGCATGGGCTGATATTCGCTGCCATTTTGCGCCCAGCGTGTTTCTGCTGCTACTTCTGCAAATGGGTGTGTTGCTGCAGCTCTATGGAACCTTGGGGTACGGGTGAAGTGGTTGGAGGAGCCTAATGCGCCCCCTTCCGCTGACGCTCAGGCTGCTGAGGGCAAGACAGGTCAGGGCTCCCCTGAAGCCCCGTCAAAGCAGAATTCGGGACTAAGCAGCACACAGCGTGAAGGAGCAGCAGCAGCAACCGCAACGGAAACCGCAGAAACGGCACCGAAGGCAGCAGCAGCACCAAAAGCAGAAACTGCGGCACCCAACTAGGCACCTTTTGGAAGGGTCTCTGCACAAGTGCATTTGCTTTTGTAAATGCCGGGAGGCCAGAGAGCACATTTTGTTGATTTGCGGAATAAGCAAACTTGTGCTGTCTTGGAGAAGCTTTTTAGGAAACACAAGCGCAGTAGAGGTTTCTCTTCTCCTTTGTACTGCACTGTGCAAGGAAAAACCTTCTTTTTTAGGCCCTTTTTGGTTTCCTAGGTCATTGCGGCACTTGGGCAACTTCTAGTGGGGACATTTGAGCTACACATATAGTGACCATTTACACCAGGGACAAAACAGTAGCATGTAGTGACGAAACGTCAGATTAGGCATTGTAGCAGACCTCCAAACTGAAACAGAAATAGTGAAAGGTGGACGGAAAACTGAGGCCCTGCTTTAGACTGTACTGCTTGCGCAGTTGAGGGCATCTTGGCGTGGCTTATAGGGCTGCTTTTGGACGAGATATGAGAGCGCTTAAGAGTAAAAGCAGCCTCTCGCATCTTCGTGTGTACGACGCTCCGCGAACTCATCGGGGGAGATTGAGTCACGTTGCGTACGCTCATCACTGAGGAGACTGCACAGCTTCCCCGCATGTGCGAGGTTGATATGTTGTATCTGCCCTCACGGGAAATCAGCGGCTTATAAATGTGCGACTACTTGAATGCTTGTTTCAGTGCGGCTCGCGGGGTGGAGAGGTATTCGTCCCCTCTACTGAACAGGGGTGAAAGTCATTAAAACCGTTTGTACTTTTGTGCTTTTGTTCCTCTGGACTGGCATGCTTCACTTCAGCCCCGACTCTTTATCCCCTGGGGCAGCTGCAGCATCCCACCGGCTGCGCCGGAACCGGTAAGAGACCACCAGCTGTGACAAAATTTTGGCAATGTTCCATGCGCGTCACAAGAAACTGAAGGGACTTTGTTGTTTTTCCAACATTTTAGAAGCCGAGCATATTCTTCAGAGAAGGTCCTCTCGCGGCGATCGAAACACTCTAGGTAACAGCTTCACCAACGGTAGTCCTCGGTAAATGGTTGGCCTTCGGTTTGGTCACAGCAGACGGAAACGCCTTTACAAAGAGCAACGGCCCGTTGTGCTCATTCTTTGCAACGGCGCATCGCTGTTACGAGCTTACTTCGTGCCTTGTCTGCAAGACTGAGGGTTATCTGTTGGTGGCAAAGCCTTCCCAGAGTTTCCGCTGCAGAGAGCTGTGTCCCTTCCTAATATATACTTGTTATATGCAAGTTATCCACGCATTGGCTTAGTTCAGTGAGCAACGATTCGGCTTTCTGTGCGTGTAGGTCGAAGCACTCCTGGCCCTCCCTAAATGCGGGGCCTGCCGCGTCTTCAGGACTACAAGTGAGCCTTATTACGTTGAGCTGAATCATGCAATGCATGGCAATCGCACTACACCAATGTCTTCAAGTTCAGGCAGGGCACCGACAAGATTGTTACAGCATGAGAAAGGGCTCCTCAGTAGTACTGGGATACTTGTATGTCGCGTACACTCCAGGGCCTTGTGAGGAGTGCTAGGAAGCTTCATTATATTTGCTGTATTCGTCTGTACTTCTGTGCACCACTCAGCGTGTTTCCAAATAGCAATGATTTCTCAACCTCTTGACTTTTGGACTGTCGTTGTAGCTGGTCGTTGGCGTGTCTCTGCCGACTTCGCGCCTAAGTGTCGTGCTTGTCGCCAGCTCTCTGCATTACCTGTATGAACCTCTCTCTAGATGTGTGCGTACCTCCGCTGGCCCTATCCGCGTTTTTCACTGTCTTTGTTGGCTTGCCTTCATGTAATTCGTTCATTGCCTGTCCTTGAGTGTGTTGGTGTTTGCACGCTGGAACACAAGTCTCTGTCAACTCGCTGCGCTTGTCTGTGCGTGCTGCTGCCTGCCAGAAGCACCCGTTCCATGCTAGCTACACGGAGAGCCCCAGTAGAGAAGACGGTTTCTTTCTACAATCAGTGCAGACGATGGACAAAAAAACAAGTCTGTGTTTGCAGTTTTAAGTGTACACATCACACCAAGATAACACTTTATAAGGAAGGATCCCATCAACACAACGAGAAGTAGAGCCGAAAAAAGCGGTGTGCTTCCTCTTCACTCCAAATCTCTTTGTTGCCTTCTGCTGCTGTCTTGTGTACGAGTTGCACCTTGACCAATCAGTGAGAAATGCAGACAGCGCTGTCCCGGTACAGGCCACAACGCGCGCCGCCACTTTGTGCAAGAATGCCTTAGCCAAAATCTCAGCTTCTGTACCTGAAATCCGATATCCGAAAGTCTGATCCGCCCAGGAATCGAATAGCCAAGTTCTCTTCCATAGCCACACTGCAGAAAAGAGCGGCTGCCATGTGGCACGGGCTCAACATACGCTGCGCTGTAGTTAGTAGACATCGAGTGTTCTTACATACTGAACGCCGGGGTGCACGAACAAGTACACTGCGTGCACACTCAGTGGCGCCGGCGACACATATTCAAACGCACCAGGCCGCATGCACAATGCAGCAAGCTGCGCTTTCCCGTCGCTTCAGCCAAAACTAAAAATACGTGAAACCTGTGCAGCAGCTGCTATGCCAGTACCAACAACAGCTGCCGGTGCTGCTGTGACATCAAAGTCATAACTGCTGACACTAAGGGCGTCGGTGTCGCCATTGCTACTGCGACCCCTTCAGAACAACAAGGCTAACTAGCCCCGCCCAACCTGCGGCGGAAGGAGCTTCCGCCCCTGGTGAAGCTGCCAGCTGGAGCCGACCTCTGTGGTAGTAGCAGCAAGTGCTTATGTGGCTTCAAGAGCGGCCTTCAGCTCCTCGACAACTTCAGCAAAAGTTGGCCGCGCCCAGGGATCTTCGGCCCAACAGCGGCGCATTAGGCTTCTGCAAACAAATGGACTCCGAAAGCTAAAAAGTCAACAGGAGATGGTAAGCCCCTGACATTTAACTGTAGACTGTGTGGTGTTAATTACCTCAAGATTGGAGGACACAGTGGCAAAATGAAACGTTCATCAGGGCGTTCTCCTCGAAGCACAGCAGCACAAATCTCCGAAGGAGGTGGCAGCCACACATTTTCCCGGTCTGCCTCCTGCGGGTTATGCTCGCATTGCTGCCGTTGCTGATGGGATGACGCGTCTCTAGGCCTGAGGTAAGGCAGGGTTTCAGCCGCGAGCTCGTACAAAACAATGCCAAAAGCAAAAACGTCGACGGCCGGCCCTTGCGGGAGGCCCCTTATGACTTCTGGAGGCATCCAGTGAACTGTCCCAACTGCACGGGTCCGAATAGCAAAGGTCCCAACATCTCTGTAGGAGTAGCCGCCAAGTCCTGTTGATGCTGCGGCCGCTGCTGCAGTTCCTGGTGCAGAATCGTCACCGCGACTAGCTGCTGTGGCCAAACGGCTCAGACCAAAATCCGCAACCTGTGCAGGCAGAAGCAGCAGCAGCAAACGCAACGGCAATTAGAAACCAAGAATTTGGCGTAGTTCTCGGCTAGCAACTTCCCTGGTTCTTCGCAGTGATATGATGCCCCAACAGCAGCATCCAGAGAGCAGGAAATCTACGGGTGCAGAGAGCAACAACGAGGCAGTATCGGTAGAATCTCCAAAGCAACAACACACGTATGGCGGCGCATGCCATACAAGTAAAAATGACAGTGACTAGGCTGAAGAGAGCAGCCGGTTAGTTGAAAGCAGAGGCACAGCAAATATCAGCATCAACAGTAGAAGAGGTAATAATGTAACTGTGCCTTCTCTTTCCAACCTTTGCCACAGGCGTTTGCTTGTCGCTGGTGATGCTCTCGACGAGTAAAATGTTGAGGCTCTTCAGGTCGCGATGAACCACAGGAGGCTGGGAAGCGTGCAGGTAGGCGCAGCCCCGAGCAACGTCCAGAGCTACCTTCAGCTTCTGGGCCCAAGTCAGCCGCTGCCGCTGTTGCTGCTTCTCGTGCGGCTGCTGCTCCTCTTGCGGCTCCGGTTGTTGCAGCAATTGCATATCATGTTGCGGCTGTTCCAGCTGCAGCTGTTGCCGCGAATCAGGCTGCTTCAATCCCTCGGGAGCTCTATGCGTTGCAACGGGTATTGGCAAAGTTGCAGGTGCAGCTGCAGACTCTGCTTTGGACGCACGGTCACGAGTAGTAAATAAGGAGTTGTCCACGGAAACATTAAGCCCCATGATTGCCGCGCATGAGCCAGGAGCATCTGCAGGAGCGGCTATTGTAGGTTCTGCCGCAACAGGCTTCAAAGGAGAAGCAGCAGCAGCCGCTAGCGCGTCTTCAGGCCTTCCGTGCAGAAGCCCAAATAAGCTGCCTCCAGCACACAGCTCCATCACCACTGCTAGACCTGGACCCTGGCACCCAGTTGTTGCCAGCAGATCTCGAGCGCTGCTTGCGTTCTCTGCAGCGCTGCCGTCGTTTGTTCTCCTGTGGCTGTTCCTGCTGCAGACAGCATCATCATCCAGCGCACATGCGCCCATCAGCAGCACGAGGTTAGGGCACCTGAGTCGTTTCATTATTTGCAGTTCTCGCGCTGCTGCCGCCGCCGCAACAGCAGCAACTGGCGTGTGGTCTCTCTGTTGCACCACCTGCCGCTGTGGCAGCGCCTGCTGGCGCAATATTGGCAGCACCTTGACTGCCACGTCGCAGCCCCTCCAGGTAGCTTTTAAAACAGTCCCTGATGCTCCACTTCCGATTCTGCAATTAATCTTGAGCTCCGTGGGATCAACACCCAGATTCAGCGCTTCCAATCGCGCCTTCAGATCCCTCAAACAGCAACTGCTACGCCCGCTGCTGCTGCGGCATGCCACACAGCTGCACCTCAGTGAGCTGACTCCCGCTGTTGTTGATGTGGACGTACTTTCTGGCCAGGTGGGTTGTTGTAAAGCCCCACACCATGGCTGTGTCTGTGCGACGGGCTGCTGCTGTATTTGCTGCATGTGCTGCAGCTGCTGCAACTGTTGCTGCCTCACCTGCTGCTGATACTGCTGCTGGTAGTGTTGCTGAGAGCGGGGCTGCTGATCACACTGCAGGAGGTACGATGGCTGTTGCAAAGGGGCCGGCTGCTGATGCTGTTGCAGCTGGAGTAAAAGCTGCTGCTGCAAACAGAGCTGCTGATGGTGCTGTAGGCTACGCTCTTGCTGCCCCAATGGATGACGGTGGAGCTGGTGCAGCTGCCCTTCATGGCTCATGGCCGACTGCTCCAAGAGCAGCCGCTGAAGCTGCTGGGTCTTCTGCAGTTCCTGTTGGTGCGAGCACTGAGGCTGCAGCTGGCATACACAAGCACTCCGTGAGTCGCCTACGTTGCCGTGCAGCCACTGCTGCTGCTGCTGCTGCCGGTGCTGCTGCTGCTGCTCGAGCTGCCACGGTTGTTGTGGTTGCCACTGCTGTGGCCTCTGTAGAAACTCCCTTGCTTGCTGCAGCTGCTGCTGCTGCAACGCCTCACCTAGAACCTCCTGCTGGTGCACTTGTTGCTGTAGTTGCTGGTTGTAGAGTTGCTGCTGCTGGAGATGCTGCTGCTGCTCAAAGTAGTGCTGTGGATAAACTTGTTGTTGCTGGAGCTGTACATGGGTCTGCTGGGTCTGATGCAGCTGCTGTAGATGGGTCTGCTGCTGTAGCATCTCCTGAAAGGAGGGGCTACCACAAGTAAGGGAGCGTAGGTCCGCATCAAAGGAAGCGACAGCTAGGGAGCCCTGAGTAGTAACAGCTGCCGCTACTGCTGCTCCCCCAGCACAAAAAGCAGTAGGAGAGCCTGTGGTAGCACCAGCCTGCACAGCAGGAGGTGCCGCTTCTGCTGCAGCATGTTCTTCATCAATGGCTCCTGTTACAGCTTCTAGAACCCCTGCAGCGTATTCATCTACACCTCTATTGCCCTGTCGTTGCCCCTGTTGTGCTCGTTGGTTTCGTTGTTGCTCGTGCACAGAATCTGCTCCCTTTGATGCTGCTGCAGCAAAGGCACAACCACGGCATTCACTCTTAGAGCATGAATGGCAGGGCTCCGCAGCAGCAACGCTTGCTGCAGCGCGCGGCGTAGAGCAGCCATCTCTCGCTCCGTCGACTGATTTTGTTGCTCCTCCATCGCGCCCTTGCACGTCGTCATGCCGCCTCAGGCTTATTCCGCTACATCTGCTGCTACTGTTGCTGCTGCTTCTACTGTGCGTGTGGCTGCTGGCATAGTAGCTTGGCTGCTCTTGCAAAAGCAGCGCAATCTCTACCGTTGTGTCCTTCAGCAGCAAGTACACCTCCTCAATCTTTAGAAAGGATATCCATTCTTTGTCGTTTTTAGATGCTGCACGTGCTACTCCAGTCCCAGAGGAAGCAGCAGCAGCAGCGGCAGCCTCCAGGTCGGCAGGAAGCGGAAGCTGCGCAACAGCCTGCATGGACTTCCGTGCTGAGGAAGAAGGCCTGTATGGCAACAACTGGCTGCGAGGCAGTAACATCCGCGAGGTCTGCTGCTGCTGCTGCTTCCGTAAGTCATCCAGCAGCAAAAGTGTCTCAGCTGGTGGAGGGCACATACGCTGCAGCAATGGGCATCTGCTTGCAGCAGCAGCACATTCCTCTGCAGCAAAGACCAAACACAGAGAGCGCATACAGCCTGTCCTCCATTGGTGCTGCTGCTTTCACTCAGACTACTGCTGCCGCTACTGTCGCCACTGCTGCTGCCAGTGCTTTTGCTCAAGCATACCTGCTGCTATTTGCATATCCTTGAGAGCTTCCTTAAGAGGATTGGCAAGAGAAGCCAGCACTGACACTAAAGCCAGCCCCGCACCTGCTGCGACTGCTGGGCGCATGCAGCGTTGCAGTAGCGCATGAAGTAGGCGCAGTAGCAATGCCGCAATGCCCCAGATGTCATCCACGAGCAGGACTACGTATATGCTACTCACAGCAAAGAGGGTGCTGCCCCTATGCTGCAACAGCAGCAAACAAAGAGTGCACGCACGGTGCAGTACGCTAATTAGCCTGCGACGCAGCATAGCAGCACCTAATCCATCCAGACAAGACTTCTGGTGCTGGTGTTGCTGATGCACTTGCAGTCTGGGTGGTACGGTAGCACCAGGTCACAACGGCGCCTGCAGCCTTCGGTGCTAACATTGCAGCAGCTGTGTTCGCTCTCTCCATTACTCTGCTGCAAAAGTCCCATGGCCTGCATGCTTAATAATGTGCCATCCACCTAATGCTCGAAGTTGCAAAGCTCTCGAGCAGTCGATTTAAATAGTGAGAGTGTCTTGTGTGCCTGCCGAGACAGACGAGAGCACTGTATCACCAGGAGCTTACTGCAGTGCAACAGAAGCATTGAGAGAGACAACACCTTCTGCTTCAAAGGCCACGAGGGTTTCCAAAGACACTCCATTAGCCCTCAAGAAACGAGAGACTGACCAAGTCCCTGCAGCAGCAAAAACCGATGGAGCAACAGATGCAGCACATACAAAGGCAAACCGTAGAGGACCCAGACAAATCCAAGAAACAGAAAGCGCTACGTACGTTGCTGACGCCCTTTATGTGTATTCTGGGTCACTTATTCTCCTTTCTTTGTTGCTTATAATGATGTTGCTGTTTTAGTGCCTTACCAGTGCAGCAGTCTACAAGTTGCACGTGCAGTCGTAGCTTTTCAGCAAAGAAATCCGCGCAGGCACACACCGCACCCTCAGGCCTGGATGCTCCTGCTACAGTTGCTGCAGCCACTGTTGATGTACCTGTTAGAGCTCTTGCCAAAGCCCCGCCTGCGTCTGCTGCTGTTGATGCTGCTACTTCTGCTGCAGGCTGGAAGGCCTTGGCTGACCAAATACGTAGTATGTGCACCGGAAGTTTGTGGAGAGAAGAACCAACAAAAGCATCCACTGGAATCTGCGACCACACCCGAGAAAAGAACGTGAAGACATTGAAGCTAAAGTCTGCTCCCCGACGCTAAACATGTATATGTGTGCCTTGCTGTAATGCGCCTACTCCCAACCTCACCTGCGCCAAAAGCCTGTGGGCCACAATGAGGGCCTTAAGAGCTGACACGGGGTGACGCAGAACGCTGCAGCGCTGAAAGAAAATGAGATGCAGCAGCAGTGACGGCATAAACATAGCAACAAAAGCAGAGATACACAGATGTATCTTTCAGCTGCTAGTCCTTCCACGATTGGATATCGAGGCAAAACATTATGAGCAGGTGAAGGCGAGAACAGAGTCTACGACACCAGCATCATTGGTAGTGTCAAAGAGGTGCTCACCAGCAGCTCCCGAGAAAACATTTCCGCTGTCTCGAAATTAAGCTGCCGGCTTCTATTACCGCTCTGGATGCGGTTGTTGGCGCTGCTGCTGCTGTCTCGTGTCCCCCAGATGCTCCTGCTGTTGTTGTTGCTGCTTTGCGCGCTTCCATCATCAGCGAAGATGTGAAACAAACGGGGCAACAAAGCCAAGTCCGATAGCGAGGGCCCTACCAGTTCCTTCGAAAGACAGCGCCGCAGCAACATCGACGCTGCTGCTGGCAGCTTCCGTGCCTTCGTATTTGTTCTTTTTGCCCTTGTTGTTGTTTTTGCTAGTGAAATAGCTGCATAGTCTCGCGTCTTTGCTGCTGGAGACGCAGCCGTAGCAACAGCAGCAGCCAAACCAACGGGGAGTTCAGTTGAGCTCTGACTACGCCCAACGAGGTCTCTGGACTGCTCCCGAGTAGCGCTTGCTATCTTTTCGCTTTGACGAGAAAGACGGTGGCGTGGCAGCTGCTGATGGAGCTGCTGGCTCTGTTGCTGCTGCTCGTATTGGCGCTGTTGCTGGCAACGAAGCCGATGAATCTGCTGCTGTTTCTCCTGAGGCAAGGCTTCTTGGTTCAATACTCCCGATAACGCAGAGTGATGATGCGTTGTCGGATTAAGGACTTGCTGGTCTAGCTGCTGGTGTTGCTGCAGCTGCTGTTGTTGCAGCAACTGTTGCTGTTCATGTTGCTGCTGCGGCAGTCGCCGTCCTTCCCGCTGTTGTTCCAATGCACGTTCATCCTGACCAGTGCAAAGCAGTCCCCGAGACTGATCCTGAAAGCCTTGCTGGGACGGTAACAGATACGGTTGCTGCATGGGTTGTAACTGCTGCTGCTGCTGCTGCAGGTGCTGCTGTTGTCGCTGCTGCAGCAGCTGCTGTAGGAGCTGGCGCTGCTGCTGTTCCTGTGACTGCTGCATCACATCTTGGGCTTATCAGGGGAAAAATGTCTCCTGAAACAAAGACTTGCTGTGAGTTCCTGCTCCTTATTCTCAAAGGGCTGCGGAGCATTCACTGTAATCGTCAGTACAGCGTTCCTGCTGCTACTGCTAATGCGCCTTTTCCTCCAGTTGCCAATTTGAGTAGTCCGCATTTATTTGTCCTACTCCAACGGCTTTTGCTGCTTCTGAGAGGCTATTGCAGCTGCGTAGTTGAGCTCTGTCTGCACAGCAAGCGTAACCTGGAGTTCAAATGCATTGGCAAGCGGGGAAAGTGCTCCTCCTGCGGGATTCTCGGTCTCGATTAGGCATTAGTACCAAAGGGAGAGGACGAAGACGGCTAGGCATGCGGCTGAATGAAGTGTTGATGTAGCAGATCTAGGTGGGTGATGCTGCTACTGCTGCTGGACTAGAGGTAGCAACAGCGAAAGCGAGCAACAACACTAGTCTGCTGCCCTTTTCATCTCAAAAGACGTGTAACATATATTCAATTCGGAAAAAGGCAGCAATGATTAGTAACTGTTGTGCTAAAAGCAACGGCGACAGCGGCAGCAGTACTGGGAAAAGCGGGTTGATGTTGTTGCCGGCGTGGGGCCTTGGGGCCCTCCACCATCCTCACCACTCCAGTCAACACTCGATTCCACAACCCTTCTAGCAAAGACAAAGACTGGAAGAATTCATTTTCTATTTTTCCACTCCAATAACATTTGGTTTGGGAGACCTGCCTGGAGCGTTACTGCAGCAAATCTGTTGCCGCAGCTGCTGCTGCCGCTGCCGACGGCAGCAATTTTCTTCCTCCACATACTTTCAGGCCAACCATACCTTCAGCAGTAGAGTGGAAGAACTAGTGGTACTGCTTTTACCCTGCTTAGTGCCACCATTTACGGTCTGCAGCGTAGGGCAATAGCAGCCGCGAGGGGACTTGCACCATATCATCCGCATCAGTGGCAACAGCAGCAAAATTCATACACAGGACGCACATAAAACGGGACTGGAAAATGGATGAAAACAGGAATCCACAAGGAGCCGCTGTGGGACCCAACACCACTACAAACGAAGACACTGATCTTCCTTGGGTACATCGAAACTCGCAACCATACCCCCATACATAAACCATACATAAACCCTTGGCTTTGCTCCCTTAACCCCGGGCACTGGCTCTCTTGGCTTCCTTGCACACGATTCTTTGCACTTTGGGTAATCCATGCAGGTGGAGCGCTACCGCCCAAAGACGTTGAGCGACATTTTGTCTCACGATGATATTATCCAGACAAGCAAGTCAACCTAAGCTTTAACCATCCACAGAACTGGGCAGATTAAGGCCCTAAGCGCGTTCCGGCCTAAAGTGCTATGCGTTTTGTTTTTCAACTAGCCTGTTGACATGTTTGGTCGGCACAGTTTTTATGCTTTGTACTGTTTGGTGCTTCTAGTTTTTTCTTTGAATGCTCAGTTCGGCGGTATGTCGACAAGGGTCAGCTGCCTCACCTTTTGTTTCACGGTCCTCCAGGTGAGAAACGAAGAGGTTAAGTGTTTCAAAACAGTGCCTAGAGTTCAAAGACGCGCTAATACCAGATATTTGCAGCTCGTGTTTCCTTGTGAAGCCGGTTTCGATCCACACTTGGACTCCATTGCTTGCGGTCTCTGGTTTTACCTAGGAACTGGCAAAACGTCTACTATTCTGGCCGTGGCTAGGCAGCTGTATGGTTCCCAACAGGCATCTCATGTTCTTGAGGTGTGCCAGAAGCCATGGGGTCGCCGGCTCTGCTAACAACTTTGCCATAGGTTAACAATCTAGCCCGCCTTGTCAGTGGTGCAGATGGCATTTTTGTTGCTGTGGCATTCGATCTTGTGGATGCAGTCTTTCCAAATGTGTGGGTGTATTTCTGCTGTAGCTGAATGCCTCAGATGACAGAGGGATCGGGTCTGTGCGAGAACTGGTTAAAACGTTCGCAGAAACGACCTCCGCGTCTTTCTCTCTGTAAGCTGCAGTCAGTCACTGGGGTTTAAAATGAGGTCCTCCAAAGGAAGCCACCTGTGGGAATCGAACCCACGACCTTTTGATTACGAATCAAACGCACTACCAACTGTGCTAAGGAGGCGGTCGACAGTCGTGACACGAAGCGTTGTGCATGAAACACTGAAGATCACTACTGTTTCCCAGTGTTCCAGTCGGTGCTATACGTGCAAGAGCTCAGGACACAGGGCTATGGGAACACATATCAGATTTTTTGAGTTTTCTTAGGTCTGGGACTGCGCCTTCTGGGCCTCCTAAACTGAAACTGATCATATTAGATGAAGCAGATCAAATGACATCTGCAGCGCAGAATGCGCTAAGAAGAAGTGTGTTTCTACTGGGCTCGCTGTTTTAGCTTATGCTGCCTCTCAAAGTGCTGCCTGCCTCCCCCATCTGAATAGACATGCATTCAGCAGCTGCTGCACGATGGAATTAGCAAAGAAACTTGGCTGTTCATTTGGGGGTAACGAATTTAGAGTGTACATTGAGGATCTGAGAGTGTGACATTTTCAGTCATGGAAAGCTATGCGCGCAACGTCCGTTTCTGCCTAATTTGCAACTTCGTCAACAAAATTACCCCTGCCATTCAGTCAAGATGCACCAGGTAACCTGCAACTGCTTATACCTTCGGTGTTTGTGTAGCTGCTACTGTTTTGTGGACGCTGTAACCTCTCAGTGGACGTCTAGCGCTTGCCTTGTGTTCTCCGTGCAGCATGCGCTTTACTCCCCTCAAGCCCGAAGCCGTAGGTTTTGCGTTTGTAGCTTTGACTATGGGCAGAAATCGTTGTTTGGATTGTATGCGCTTCTTCTCGCCGTTGTGGCTTGCGGGTTTACAAGCAGGGGTTTGCGATTCAATGCCTGTCTGTTATTTCAGCTTAGGCGAAAAGCAGAAGAAGCAGCGAAGCTGGAATGGTACATGATCCACTTGCTTAACTGTCAACTGTCAACACTCACACCAAACTTCAGTACTCGAGTCTTGCTGCAGTAATGGGCGCCTCTCATGCTTATGGTGGGGTACTGAGTGTTTGCTTGCTCGCAGCCTGTCAGTGACAGAAGATGGCTATGAGGCACTCCTGCAAATCGGTGAGCAGCAGTTAAGAAATTGAAGGATCTACCGTGGCAGGCGGGGCAGTTGATAAAATTCCTCCTCAGGTATAGGCCTGATGGTTTGGGGCTTCGTGACTGAGGTTTTGTTCATTCTTTTTACAGCTGCTGGAGACATGCGTCGGCTCCTCAATTGCATGCAGGTGAGTGTTAGGTTCTAGGATATGATTAAGGCTCTTGTGAGAGCGACCCGGCAAAAGGTTATGATTTGCTGTTTGTGACTTCGGAGTAATGGTTTTCTCAGGCAGCGAGCATGGCTCACCCTGGGGAGCCAGTCGATGCCGAGCTGGTACACCGCGTTTTGGGGATACCTCAACCAAGTGAGGTAAAAGGCGTCATGCAGATTCTCTTGGAGAAGGATCTGCGGACTTGTTCTTCAGGTGATTTTCTAGCCCTGGTCCCTCTTTTTCAGGACTGTACTTCTGGGTTATTTTGGCGGGGTTACGGCAGCAGCCGATTTCAGAGAGCCGGCATTCGTGTGTGCTGGTTGGCAGAGTTCTATGGACTGGTTACAAGGCGAGGCTACTCGGTCAGAGACTGGGTTGGAGGTAAGCTTAAACGGTGAAGGGGAGTCGGCCTTTCGAAGCAAATTATCCCACGCTAAACGCTACACCCAGTGAGACTCGAAGCCCGTAGGAAGGCGAAGTCAGCTCATGCTCACTGTGGATCCACTGCATTTCGCCGTTTTCTTCTCCTTATGTCTCCTTCTCTCCTTGTCCGTCCCTTCGTTCCCCAGTATAAGGATTTTCACTTGTAGTACCGTTTTTAGCCTCATGAAGGGAACATAGAGTCTTGGGTTTGCGCCTCAGCCCTCCACAGCGAGATGCGAAATATGAAGCTGCCGGTGCCTGTGGCGTTGACTCTCGTGACACGCCTGGCAGATATTGAGTGAGGAAGGATATCCAAATTCTGCATACCGCAGAATGACTGAGGGGTTCCTACCCTCTCCAAGTAGAATACAGGGGTTAGACCCTCAGACTGCCTTGTCTCACTAAAACGCTTTTGTAAAATAAAAGCCATTGTGCTTTATGGCTGCCTCGCAGGGAGAGACTGGCATTGGGCTCAGGTGAATTCGTGCAGGTGCGCAACTCCAGACTACGATGAAGCAAAGCCGTATATATACCTTAAGATTCAAACATATCATATGCCTAGAGAGCGTAAAATCAAACAAATAAAAATTTGTGTTTGCTGCGTGCAGCTACACGCCATCATCGCAGCTTTCTTTGAGGCCCGACATGCTTTGCATGCCCCAAAGAGCCCGCCTGCTGTGGCGGCAAGCTAGCTAGCTCGCGAACCATCTAGCTAGCTGAACACTGGTGAATATATCTATCACAGAGGTGCGAGGAGACTCCAAGCTGGAGAAGTACGCAAAGCTTGCAGACATGAGACTCTCGAAAGCTTGGGGCCTGCAGGGACCCCAGAACTCTCGAGGCCTATTTCTGTGGACCCGTCAAATTTGCGAACTGTCGTCCAAAAGTTGACATTTTCTGATTTGGGGATCGCACGCTCGTCTCAACGTTGCGTTCCGTATAAATCCTCTAGGAAGGCGAGGCTTCCTACTTTCTCTGCGTTTGCCGTCCATTCGTAGCTTTAGCAGCAACCAAACCACTTTTTGCTAGCTTTCCTGCGTAGGTGCTTCGGTTGCTCCACCTCCCGGTTTTCTGGGGGAGGAACGGGGGCTACGCACGCCGCTGGGTTTATCATTCCATACGGGTCATAGTAAGCGGGCCCTGGCAAAGTGAATGTGTCAAGGCCGGTAAAGGGTAGTTGAGCCCCCATGCCCTGCGAAACCCAGAAGTACAACGCAAAACACACGGAAATTCTGCAGGTTCAACGTCATCCATCACCTCCACGAAGCTGCGCGGGGCAAAGTCACGGACTCCGCCCCGCCAGACACTGACAGCTGACTGGTGCACAAGGCGCAGTGACAGGCGTTGGCCCATCCTCCTGCTGGTCAGGAGCCGAGTGGAGTGGGTCCTTTGCTCTGTAGATGAAGTGTCTCGCTACATTATTTGTGTGTGATGCTCAACGCTTCTGCGGCATGAAGTGTTCAGCATGATGAATGTGGTGATGGCTTAGCAAATTGTGGCTACACTCACGGGAAAGTAAGGGCCCCCCGTGGGAGGAGGAGCCATAGCTAGTGAATAAGGAGATCCGTAAGGACCATACATTGCGGTCTGGTTAGCGAAGGCAGCTACCTGAGCTTGGGTTGGATCTACAGGCCCTCCCTCAAGCATGCCAGGGTAACCGTGAGGGATACCCTGGGCCGCAAGCTGTTGCTGCAGCGAAACTGGATACTGTTGCTGATATTGGAGGCCTTCGCCAGTCCCAGAGGAAGGCGGACAGCCTTCCCGCCCTGAAGTAGAGGCTCCAGCCGTCGGAGACCCTTCCACCAACCCCTTGTTTGCTGCCGCTGCTGCTGCTGCTGCTGACATCTTAGGCGAGGCGATTACCACACTACTACTGAGGCCAAGGTTTCAAGCGATATAATGCACAATTAATGTTAAACAGGCAAATCAATAAAACGATTGACAAACATTGCAGCAACCACCACCGGGCAGAGGCCGGCAGCACCGGACCACTGCGGCCGCCCGCAGCTACAGCAGCAGCTGCTGCTGCTGCTGCTGCACAGCTGACTTGCTGCAGTTATCCTACAACTATTTGGTAGAATAGCTATAAATTTATAACTGTTTAAGAAAGGCAGGTGCATGATCGAGATATGTGTATCACTCATCGCCTAAGGGTGCCGCACAAAGGACCCGGCAAGCGGACACGCCTCTCCCGAACACAAAGTGTACATTCCAAACTCCACACTGTGGACCGTCTTCACAGTTATGATTTCGCTTTGAAAAGCATATGCTGCTCCTAATTTTTATTTGCTATTTGGAACGACAAAGAATAGAATACCAAGAACACCTGCGGCTGCTGCATCGTAGTTTAGGGCCACGCGTTACCGCCAAGGCGGTGGTGGCCCGCGACTGCACGTTTATTGCATATCATTTCACGAGCCGTTTGGCACATATTTGCTGATGCTTCAGAAAAGAATTGTGTTGTCTAGGAGACAGAGCAAGAACGAGTCCGGCGAACCGTTCCTAAAACGTGGTACCCCTGAATCCCTTTCCTCCTTCAAAGATTTGTGTGTGCGTTATATCTCACCCCTGGTGACGGTCAGCAGGCCTCCACTCGTGGAGGCCTTCACTTGGGGGGGTTCGTCACGCACCCAGGGTATACGGTGACGGTAAGTGAGTCCTCCTCAGCTGTCCTTCGGCAGCTGCTCACCATCTCTTCTGAGCAGAAAGCCGCCAGACTCGCTGCATAGAGTGTGAGTCTCTTGTTAGTTGTGAGAACTTGGTTGGGGCTTAGACCTTGAGGTCTTTGACGTTCGAACCCTAAATGGTTGTTCCCAGTTCTTGAATTGATGTGATGTAAACGTATGATTTCGGCCCTGTTTGGTTTGTCTGGCCGTTGTGCTCTACGACTAAGCTGTCCACGTCCGTTACCGAAGTAGTAAAAATCGTAGTGTTTTAGCTAATCCATGCCCTTATATTTCAAAGGATTCGGGAAAAGCTGCTCATGCAGCTAGGAACAAAAAGCTACACAAAGACAGTGTCAGCTATACGTCTGGAGAATGGGACATAAAGAAGCGACAGGGAAACGCAGAGGCAAACACGGACACAACCGGAGTGACAAAGACATAGAACAAAGACAGAAGCTCCTGTGACAGCAATACAGACAGATCAGGGAACGCAGGACTGCGCGACCCCCAAAAAAATAAAAGTCCGGTTTTCACCACTCAGCTAGCGCAACAAAGCCAAAACCACAAGATTCTTAAGAGACATATATATCAAGAGCAAGTGCAGACTGGTCCGGAGCACCATTATCTCATGCAAAATCACAGTGTGTGCTGCCTCCTCTACCTGCCTCAATACTTCGCCAGCTGCTGTTACCTAGGATTTCTCAACACCTGACCCAGATCGTATAGGAAAGCTACCCAGGTCCATTGGAGTTTCTTCCTGCATGCGGAGCTCCAAAGGTTTTCGCTTCTGCTCAGCTGCCCAACTACCCTGCGACATTGAGATCCTTTCCACCAATTTTTCTGCCGTATCCTGAGTTCGCAAAAGTCAGAGCAAGCAACGTACAAAAGCCCCGAACTGTATACAAGCGAAGACAAGTTACTAGGATGGGTGGATTGGAGGAGAAGAGCCCTGAAGCGCCTGCTGGCTTCACAAAATCGTAGGTATGCTTAACAATAGTGATTGAGGATGGTACTCTTAGGTTCTGACACACGTTCAGGAGATCGGCAAATTGGAAAGTCATTCTCTCAATATCTCCTTCCAGCTGCTGGAGGTTTTGTTTGGCTTTCTGTAATTCCTTTTCCTTTGTAGAGCGTGTCGTTGAGACGTCCTCCTCAGCTATAGCTGTACGTAAATCCCAAAGGTAAAGGCTTTGCGCTTAAGGCTTCAGGGCTGGCACCAGTGCTCAGCCGACAGCCCTTCTATAAAGCCCGGCACAACTGGGGGTTTCTTGTGTCGTAGAGACGTTAGGAGCGTTTAAACAGTATTCAAGTCTCAGCGGCAATGTAGAGAAATAATGAAGACAGCTTGAACTGTACGGGCGACTGTCCACCTGAACCGCTTTTTCGCTGAATTGCATTCTGCATTGGCGACTCTGATTTCGCCTACCTACATCACGTTCTGCAGCCTGCAGTTGCTGCTGTAGGTTTTGGATGAGCTGTTGATAATGTGTTTTTGCCTCTGAAATTTTTTGACTCAGATTTCCGACACTTGAGAAGAGAAGCTTATCTTGTTCTCTGAATAACTCATTGAGGTCCTCTATTTGCTTTCTAAGCCCAGCAGATGCACGCTCACTCTTCTCCCGCAGCTCCAGTTCCACTTCTGCAATACAGCATTCTTGTAGGGGAGATAATGCCCGCGCTATGTCAGCTTATCTGTTCGTAGACTGCATATTGTAAATTCCGATGCCAATGCAATTATTGCGCAAATGTATCGTAAGCTCTACGCACGTTATGTGCTATGTGCTTTTATAGTCCGGCTTGCAAGCTGCAGTGACTCCTAAAAATGGCCGTGAAATCCATTCATACCCGCCACTGTTCCTAATGTGCAACTGTACGCTCAAGTTCTGGGAGAAGTTCAAAGAATGCGAAGTGTCAAGTGTTAAGAGGAAGGCGCCCGCTCGATGGGATCAAAGAGACACTATACAGCAAAGACGGAAACAAATGTTAAGTTGAACTTATAACATCAACTGATTTAGCGCAGCTCTGGAGGCTAGCTCGTCGTGTAAAGCTCAATTCTTATGTTTCTTTGCTTTTGTACAAATGAACAGAAGGTGCTGCAACCAGTAAGACCACCCCATAGCGGGCACTTCAACCCGGCTCGCGCGGGTGAAAGATATGTATCCTAGCTTGATGTACTACGACAGACTGCGACGCCGAAAAGGATTGATGCTGTAATCCGTGAACAGCCTTATCCCCTGACTATATCGGAAGAATACTCATTGCCCCCCTACGCTACGCACACTGAAACGTTTGTGAAGCATGCGCGAACAGCGGTGTGGTTCTCCCTGTGCTGACCCCTAAGCTCTCCATGTTCAGTCGGCGCTGTGTTGTGTTCCGTTGGAATCAAAGTATACCTACAGCATCATCTTACCAAGGAGCTTGTCCAGGGTCTGTATTCGCCTCCTGAGCACTTCATTTTCAAGCTCATAATTGCGATCTTCGTCCTTCTTGGCGTTGGCTGACATCTCAACTGGATGAAGCAGAAAGAACTCAAATTTGAGTAATTAGGGACATCACCTAGAAGCGCTAGTCAGACACTTCTCTTCAGAGGGCTTCGGTGAATGCGTAGCCTTCCAACTAACAAAATTGCACAATAGATAATAAATAAGCCCTTAATTTGAAAATTTCGCTTCACCCAGGTTTTTTTTCAGCTACAACAGCGTGAAGAGCCGCACCTTGCACAAGGTGATGCTGGCTGCAAAAAGCGGCTCACTTGCTCATTTTCTGGGTGTAATACACCTCTTCGAAAAACTGGTGAAAAAGACTTTTGTTTCAGTAGGAAAATTAATGCGGCCTTTTATACTGGTCGATTAATGGAATTTGCAGATCATGCCAGATCTACCTGTCTGCACGACCCTTTGTGAGCCGAATCGCGGTGTCGACAGAAAACCTTCCACTGCTTCTGTATCTCGCTTTCCTTCCGCTCACAATTTTTTGCATATAAGCGTTAATTATGCGATAAGTGACAGCATTTTGGCTACGCAACAAGTGAGCCACACCCAGACTATGAAGGTAACGACAGGAAGTTGAAAAGCCACTGTAGCAAGAAGACAGCGCTGTTCTCCAGTAGTAATCATGTGGAAATTCATGTATACGCATCTTCTTCCCTGTCTATATGGGTGCATGCCTGTGCAGGTGCGAACTGCCCCAAAGCTAGAAATAAGCTCGTTCCCGTCATTTCCGGCTCGCTGACAGTTTAGAAGTGAGCGCCTGCAGCCCATCCACTGTATCTCTGCACCCCATTGTCAACAATCCACTGGATGCACTTGCGTGCCGTGATCTGGAGCAGTTGAAATTCCTCCCGATGCATCGACCTAAGGGCCAACGTGGTGTGTGCCTTTGAACAGCTACCCACGCGACACCGCCTGCGCCAACCCGCCTTGCGTCCACATCCTATTGTCAGCAGTGCACTGGACGGATTTGCACACCGCCTTTCCGTACTAAGCAGAAAGAAACTTTCCCATGAAAGGGTTATCGGTTGACAAAAAAACGCACCACGTAAAAAACGTGCGACCACACTTTACAACTGCCAGAGCAGTTCGCACATTTTAAGGATCTACCCGTCTCTATGCACATGCGTGGAGGCGTCTCGAAACCTACACGCACTCAGCAGTGAGATTACTGCCCCTGCTGTGTTCCGTTTCCTCGCTACCTCTGTGTGAGGTGCAGTCCCTCCACGACCCGCTAACTTATCTCCCCCTACCAGTCCACCCAGCGCAGTCTCTTGTCCCACATTATGTTGTAAATAAGCCCCAAGGAGCCCAAAGCGTGCCAACAAAAGACGGCAAAGCAAATGCGGGGCGCTCTCACGACCTTAGTTCTGCTAAATAGAAGAAACCTCAATACTGCCATGTAGCCCCTATACTACTTCAAGTGAAAATCTGTTATAAGGCGGGGGAGGGCCTACAGAGTTTGCCACCAGCGCTTTCTAGTGTCGTTGAATCTGAAATCATGCCTGCTACTCTCGGTCTCAACTCTAGTCTTGCTTTTTCTGAGGCTCTAGCACTGTTGCTGCTACCACGGACCTGATGCACTTCCACGTCTCGTTGATGTCAAATATAATACCAGAACAAGACAACATGCCGCTGCACGCACTACAACGAATACATTGCCGCTGATTTTGCCGCTTTTCTTCGCCTAGTAGAAAAACGCGTGCAGAGAAACGCGCCTTTTCTGGTAAGTGCGCAGCACGCGGACATTTCAGCAAAAGCAGTAGCACGTGACACTTGTACTGCATCTCCATTGCTGCCTCGTGTGCATCGCGTTACTGCTGTTGCATAGGCCTTGCTTCAAGCAGCACTGACGGAAGCACAGCGACAGTAGCCGCAGCGGGATTTGGGAGCACAAATTTAGTCAAAGCTCTGCACGAGTTATAGGTTCCATGCATTTCTGATGAGCCTCCGTGTCGCAACAGGAGGCATCGGACGAGAAGTCGGTCTGCAGATAATAACCACACAGTGGAGTACTATAAAGTTCACACCTCACCCCTGTAACTATTCCGCAGCAACAAGCAGTAGATGGAGTTTGCATGTCGCTTATCACGGATAAGCGACGTGCAACAGCCAGTCAGGGGCAAAAACCCGCCGCAGATAACAGCTCCACAGGAGAAAAAGAGCGAACGCTAAATGCAACCCAAAGCCGCATAATGGCGCACAGAAATCAGACGCAAGTAGGCCCCCTGTGCTGTATGCTTGCTCCCAATTTAGATACACTTCAGATAGAGGCAGATAAATAATTTCCTCAGTGCACATGCAAAGCAACTTCTTTATGCTATGTAAACACCTGTCTGCTACCAAAGACAAGCTGAAGAGCAAGCGCCAACTTATCGTGCCAAAGTCGAGCGGCAGTGAGCTGTAACCCCAAGTCGCAGCAGCAGTTGAACAGCAGCGGCAGCAGCAGCATGGCAGCTTAGGGCTTTACTTGGATCGTTGTATGAAGAATGCCATGCTTGCGCTGGCAAAGAAGAGTCGCCGCCCTCAGAACACGACGCGCAGCCTCCTCATCACCTGAACATTCACACACAACATGAACCGCCTGCTTTTGGCTCTACAGCTCCTATTAACGTGCAGCACGATGCGTCACAGTGTCCCCAAAAGCAGCTGAGACACAGCAGACAGAGAAAAATACGGGAAACCCTCTGCTGTATCCAGCGCAACAGGCTCTTCACAACACAAACACAAAATCACATGTATTCAGCAGTAGCTGCAGCAAAAGTCTCCGCCTACAGACAACAAGATGACAGGCAAGCGCCGGCCGTCCTATGGAAATTGACCAAACGTGGAGATCGTGCACTTCAAGCACTCCTCGCAGTGACACTAAGTCGGACTGCAGCACGGCCACGTCCAAGCCCACAGGAGTACCTTCCATTAGCACATTTACTGCCTGAAGAGAAAGCCGTAGCCTCGCAATACCCAACAAAAACAAGCGTGCGTATGCAGCACACTGGATATTCCACTTTGCAAACACATACACAAACCAAGAATCTTTACACTCTGCACAAGATCCAGCTACTTTGGAGAACAGCTAGAGACACGGATGCCTTATAGTCCTAAGTAGTGACAAGTTCCGAAAAACAGACACAGCCAAACAAGCGACTACAGTATATCCTGCAGTAACGGGAGAAATCTTGGCAGCAGCAGCAGCAGCAGGCGGCAGCAGAGCCGACCTCGCGGATGATAGAAATAGTCGTCAAGATAACGAACATGGAAAAGAGCAAAGTGCACGCTGGGTCCGCGATAGAATATTCGGGATTGTACCTAACACCAAAAGCCCAGACCTCCGTAGCCTCATTCCTAACTTCTCAACACATGGTTGACTTTGCTTGCAAAGAAACACTTAACTGCGTTTCGTCAGAAGCTGCGAGCTCGCTGGCTCGCATTTCGTGCCAAGCTTTTGTCGGGCTACTGCTTTAGGTTCCCCTCTAGGGATTAAAAATGCTCGGTCGGGCGTACCAGATGATAGCCGATGCGATCATCACACCAATGTTTTGTAGTAGGTCCCCAAGCGCATGAATGTAAGCAGCTCTAAGGTTCATGCTCTCGATTTCGGTCTCTGGATCCTCTTCCATCCGTACATACACGTCGTCTTTTGCAGCAGCGGCTGTTTGCTGTTGCTGCTCGATATCATTAGGTCCTTTCTGGAGAAGCAGCGTACGCGCATCATTTTTGTCATGTCCGTGAAGGTCGTAGCTGTTGTTCTTAGCCCTGTTGTTGCTGCTGCTGTTACCACTGCTGCCGCAGCAACCGGCTGAGCGTACTGGGGATAGAGCCCTTGCTTCGCTGTTGTCAGCACAGCATCCGCTGTTGCTGTTGCTGCTGCTACTGTGAGCGCCTTCCACTTCGGCACCATGGCCTGTATGAATTCTACCGATCCCGTGAGAGTGTATGTGTAGAATGTGCGCCATGAATAGGTTGGCAGCCGTCCCTATAGACGCCGTCAGCAGCATGAGCCCTCCCTCTACCTTTTCCGGTGCTGCAATGCGCTGCAGTGCAGCCACCACGAGAGCAGCAGTGACGCCCCAAATTAGCAGCACTGACAAAAGAGCGCCCAAAATTTCTGCCCGGTGGTACCCGAAGGACATGGACAAGGTCCCCTTCAGCTGGGAAACCCAAAGCGCGAATAAACTGCGCCACAAAAACGTACAGAAATGAACGAACAGGCATCCGCTTCAGCAAACACGTACCAGAGTGGCCCGCTTAATAAACCCACATGTGCGCACCTTAAACCACAGAAACGCACGTCCAACAAAAGTTGAATCCTGCTCCAAGTAGTATGCACGAATGCATCAGGTGGACAGAAATACAAATCCAAGCATAGTGAGCAGCACAGAAGCACAACACGCAGTCACGAATTCGGACACTTGGAGCGCCAAAAGGTGGCACAGACTATAGGCACGCAGGCGTGCGGCCAAATGACAGAAAAAGAGCAGACAAGCATATAAGAGCAAATCAAAGCATTAGACCAAATGGCTCAAAACGCGGTAGCAACAAAGAAAGCAAAAGCTGAGACGCCGGCAAACATAAACACAAAGAAGAGACAAGACTCGCACAACACGGGCTAACAAGACGCAATTCGACACGCGCAAGAGACGAGACGGCGATAGTCGGCACAAACGTGAATAAAAGGAGCCAAAAGTCGAGCGAACACACATGCAAGCTGAGGCTTGGAGACGAAACGGCAGCAGAAGAAAGACAAGCTTGTCGGCTGAAGCACCACACACTGTGTGCTATTTTGAAACGCACAAAGAATGGGGCGATCAAAACAAAATACAAACAACACAAAGGCTTCCATAGTTTCATGCAGCTTCCAAAACAAGGTACCTGATGAGAAAGGCGCATAGGTCTGACAGGAGGTGCGACGCGTCCGTCATAAGCGCCAAAGAGTTTGCAGCAATGCCTGCTACAACTTCAATTGCCATAAACACTAAACAAACGGCAGAAGCCACAAGGAGCTTCTTACGGGCCCTAGCTGCTGCTGTATCAACAGCCAGCTGTCTGCGGAGCACACGATCAGCATCGGACGAAGACTCGCCCGTTTCCCTCATCACCGGTATAGTTACAGTCTCACCACGCCCCTCTTCCGCCAACCTCGCGCTCTGCAGCTGCGTCTGGTGCAGCTGCTGAGGGAAAGAAAAAAACTGGTTTTGCTGCTGAGGAGTATGGAGGCAAGGTTCACCAACGGCACCTGTATTCTGGAAACTTTGCGACGTCACCTGCGGTTGAAGCTGCTGAAGCTGAAGCTGCTGCTGCTGGGATAGAGATGTCAAGCGAGTGCCACCGTTGAAGCTGTCGGAGCTATGCGGGACAGGCACGAGCTCTTGCTCTAGGTGCGGCTGCTGCTCCGTCTGCTGCTGCTGCTTTTGAGAACTGGGGTTGTCGCTGCTGGAACACAAGCTACGTACATGAGCTTGGGAAGGCTGTTTACCGTCGCAGCACTTGTTGACGCTGCTATTTGTCTCTTCCCCGTTGCAGCTACTGCTGCTGCTTCCATTTTGTTCACTGAGTTGCTGGGACTGCGGCGACGAGGAATGCGCCTCGGTGCTGTGTCCGTCCCCTTCGCCAGCCCCTGCTGCTTTCTGTTGCGGTACCTGCTGCTGATTATCCTCTGCAGCGGTCCCACGCGGACCTTTCCCTCGCCTTGCCATGGCAGGCTGGCTGATTCAACTGCCTTGGCACCGGCTCTCGGCAGAGCGAAGAGAGCAGGCACTGTCTGTCGCAGAAACCGCAACAGCAGCAGGCGTTGTTTCTCACAAGACCAGATAATGCTGGAAGATGTACTTTAGCTCAAAAAACTAGCTTTGCTGCTGCTGCTGCAGTGGCTAGTAATGCTGGTGCGCCTTCTGCGGCGCCCCCTGGTTCTGGGCCAACGTAAGCGGCGCTGTCAATGCGCAGCGCAGTGTTATCTTGCCCTTGACGTGTAAATGCACAGTGGACGTAGTTGAAAGTTTGAAGTATCTGAACCGAAGCTGCCGGTACACTGGAGCAGGCCTCAGGGTCCCCTGCCTTCGGATGTGGGGGGCGCAGCAGCACTTGCTCTTTGCGGAAAACCCCAGAGAAGGGAAAAATTTAAAACAAAGCTAAGCAACTTATGGATTTACACTTGAGGGCTCAGAGTTTTGCACGTACGGAGGCCATTAGCAGTGTCAAACATCTCCTGTTCAGTCCCCCACCCCTGCAGCAACACGTTATGAAGATGAGAGGGGCCTCTTCTAGCACTAGGCAGATAAAGTTTCTGGTGCCGAAAATGGCAAGTATGTTTACTGAGCATGTCTATTCCACCTTTCTCTATTACAGAAGGTACCAGACGTGTGAACGGCAGACAGAAGCCGCTGGGGCAGCTGTTTTTTCTACCCCATATTATGGAAGGGTAGTTTACCCATGAGAGTGCTGCACATGAGCGATGCAGGGGACCGCAAGTTCTCAGTCTAACACGAAAGCATAGAATAAAACAGCAGGAGGCACAACTCCGCTCTGTCTTTCCTCACAGGGTAGTAAGCGTTACTCCGCTGTACTCACAACAACGTAACATACCAACATTGCCACGGGAATCTCAGCACTATAAGCAGCCTGATTTGGATTAAAATGCGCTCACACATTGCATCCTAATGATAGTAGCTTTGTTCCTTTGGTGTGGCAGCCAAAACTGGAGGTGTACTGTGCGTAAGCGCCAGTGGAACTCAGCACAGGCACTAGGAAAAATCAGTGAGCTGCTGTGGAAAACAGCACCTTTCAAGACCATAATGGTGTTGGGCAAGACCTGACCAAGAACAAGAGGGAGAGGGAGGACGCCTCAAACAAAACCAAACCTCAACGCTAGTCAGCTGCTTGATGTTCAGGGACGCCAACGGCGTTCAAAAAACGGTGAGAAAGACCAAGGACACACTCAGGGCCGTCTAATGCCACCACAAGCCCTGAGAATTGTGTGTAGTAAATGCACTTGGAGGGGAGGGCTTCTTTTTCAATGTGTGTTAATACAATGCGTGTAGCTACAGAGAGCGGTATCCAACATGGGGGAGGATTCACCTCTCTCTGCCCACTCTCCCAACACCCAGCAAACTATTTTTCTGTTTTTGCCCCCATGGAAGGCATCTTTCACAGCGAGAGAACGACGCTGCGCGGCGACGTCAAGCGTCATCTGCCTCGCCATTTACATTGTTTGAGAACTGCTGCTACAGTTCCTACACTCATCCGGCCTTTCTTCCTCTCTAACTCCAAACGATGCCTCATTATCTATCAAACTCACGGCATTCTTCTTAAAGGCACACTACTGACACCAGAACATCGGCTCAAGTAATACGACTCCGGCCTGGCGACTGCGGGCTCCGTTTTAGTCCGCAGCACTACAGTGTAGCCCAAAAATGACCTTCAGAGTAATACGTTTCATAACATATACATTGACATACCAAATAGAGGCCATAAACATTCAAAGGGACTAGACACTCTGACGACGAAGCCTGGTGTGTTCTGTACCTATGCACACGGCTTGGAGTTAGCAAGAGGCAATAAAGCTGCAATTCTGGAAGGCATTTGGTTATGTGCATTTACCATATCCCTGTTCCGCAGGAGCATTTCTAGCGAGCTCATTCCAAACGCTTGACGCTGGTGGCCCCAGAGCACAAAAAAGATAAAATTTTCACGAATTGTGCTGATGGGCTGTAAAAGATGATCCAGGAGCAGCCTCTAGGTTGTAGTGAGCCAAGCTCAGCTCGGTTCGTATGCGTTTCTCCTGGTTTGGCTACATGAATTCATGTCTATCATTAAACAACCAATAATCGACGCAGCACTACTATGTGCTTTTCTGTTGGGGTACACCTGTCTTCCTTGGATGTTTCTCCCTGATTGTTAAGGCATGCACGGCACGGCCCTGCTGTTTCACTGTTAGCAGTGCACAGTGGTTACATATCGTTTGCGTGGTACCTACAAGGCACGCAGCAAAGCGAAGCTCAGGTTTCTTATAAAAGAGCTACTCCATGAGACTCAGGCTAACGCGGCATATCTACCACGTGCAGCACAAGTACGTAAGGAGCGTCAAAGACCATTCTCCCACGCAGCAGAGAAATGCTGTCTGACCCGCATAGCCCAGCCCAGCAACCCAGATACGGCCTACCCACAAGACGATGATGGAAAGGAAGAGCCGCCTTGGCCCACAGCCGCGCGCAACTAGGTACGGCAGGACGGAGCCCAGAAATTGCCTCTGTAGATACAAGAGCTGCTAAAATAGGACATAGCATTGTTCTCTGGAAGTTAATCCGCAAGGTTGCCACCAAAACACCCGCTTAGCTAACACGTGCTATTTGTGCCAGGCAAGCTTGCGACAAAGACCCCAACCTACTCAATGCCAGGTCATATTGCACATCAATAAATAGCGACATTGCCAAGAGGTAGATGAATAGGCCCGGCTTATTCTCCTACGGGCACGCCGACAGTCATGCTTAATAGGCACAAAAGCGATTCAGGAAAATATGTACGCCCATCAACTACCATGCATAGAAATGGCTTTACGATTGCACCCAACTCTCCCTTTACCCCTACTCACGCTATTGTAGAAATGCTGGGTGGCTACAAAATTTTATACGCTAGGTGTCGGAGCTGGCTCTCCTCCAATTTGTATGGCCAGACCAAACCGGCAGAAGAGCGTATTCCTCCAAATTTTGGAAATATTCAAGTAAAAGGTTATGCCTTTTGGGGCTAGGGGATTTCCCGCTACCTTCCAAGCAACTTCTCACCATCCTTTGCTTGACCAGGGTGTCACTATCGTGGCAATGTTCTGATCAATAGCGCTAATTTCCTCACACATGTTACACCTCTGCGGCAGTTTCTCAGTATTTCCCTCAATCATCGATTCTATCTCACGCATCGCATGTTTTCTAAAGAGGAGTTCACATGCCTCCGTTCTACCATGAGCTCATAAGATGTCTAGCTTGGAGCCAAGAAGCAGGCCCTTATTCGGGCGTGGCCAGAGCTAATAAATAATGAAGCAAAGGTACAGTATTTTCTCGGTACTGATAACTACTGCCGCACGTTCGTGTGTTCTGACTTTGAGGACACTGCGCGCCCGTTTGTTGATCTCAGAATCAGCGGCACCCATTTCTACAAAAACGGAATTAGAACGCATACCCTACGACGCCTTTAGGAGTATTTAATCGGCTGGATGACCATGCATGTTCGTAATACCACTAAGCGCCGCTATGTGGGCACTTGGGCCTCTGGCGGCATGACCACACCCGCGTTATCCTGCAACAGCTAGGCCTTAACAGAATCCAAAAGTGTTGCCCATTGCGTTGTTTGCTGCCGGCGCCTATTCATTTTCCCATCAATATTTCAAAATTTGGCTGACTTCGCTGCTTTGCTGCACGTAGGCTAGAGCACTCTATACACTAAAATCTTGTAACCTGCATATGGGACCCCGCAATACAGATCCAAAGCTACTATATACTGAAGAACCCACCATATACCATCATCAAACATGGCCCGTTCTCACCGTACCAGCATGCGCCGGTGAATTCACTTCAGATCGTCAGAAGAATTTACGAGAGCTTCAGGCGCCCTGGTTTTACGCATTATAAGAAAAAATTAACGCTTGGCGCGGCGTGTCAGACAGAATTAAGCCTTGCAAGAAGACCAACGGAAACAATGGGTTAATTAGTGAGGAGCTGCCGTTTGGCGTCGGCTGTGCGCCGATCGAGGCTAGGACGACCCCCCGAAAAGAAAAATTGCACGAAACTTGCATTTCTGCCCGATCCACACCCATTTTTATGGATTTCTATCAAAACGAAAACTGAATACCAATCAAATCACTCGGCAGAAGCCAGTTAGTGGATCGGATCGTTCCCCAAACAGTCCCCGCTGCCACGCAGTGCCGTGGGTGTTCTTTTGTTAACACGAGCAGGAAGCCCCCTGACCTTCTTCTTGCATCACACCTAAACCAATGATACTGAATCCCAGGACTTATTAAATTGAGTTTCGAGGCTCAGGTGTTTGTGGTTTAATGTGTGTTGGCCCGTTTGGGTCGTAATTTACAGACACACGAACAACACAAGAGCAACCAAAGAAATTCGCTGTCTTTTTTAAGTTTCATTTCACGGGCATCATAATCCGCCATTTTACCCGCCCCCGCTTCACAAAGCAGGAGCTGCAATCGAGGGCTGGACATCATCTTCCTTCTAGAGCAGCACATTGGTACAGGCCAGATGTACGAGGCAGTAGAGGAGCGAGAAGCTCGCGAGACGGAGGCGGACACAGCTGTAAGAAGTGCTTCCCAGGAGAAAAAGGAACAGTCCGTACACGCTGGCCAAACTGATGTTGTATCCGAACCACAGGATTGCTGCGACCCGCCTCCTCTGCCTTGTGCCTCCATCCCCGATGCTCTCGCGGATATAGAGGAACAGCAGCTAGGCCTAACGGACGCAACATCTTTAGGGACAAAGAACCAAACAAATGAAAGTGAAGTTCCCAGAAGAAAGCCGAAAAGAAGGGCTCTCATATGGAGCGCTGCATTCGTGGCTGTGTTGCTGGCAGTGCTCACTATTGCCAGCCGACGAGCCCTTAAGAAGACGGCCCAACTCAAAGGCCCGCTCCTAACGTCAAACCCTGAAGAGGTAAAAATGTTCGAAGAGGCCCTGCAGGATCAGGTTGAAGGTTTCAAGCGGCTATGGGAAACAGCTTCTCCCGCCACGAGGCAATCATTTCACGCTCATTACACTCCCAAAGTGCAGGGGTCGTCTCCAACCACAAGCCCTTTGAATTTATTTGAGCGCCAAGTGTCTTGGCTGCTTCAAAAGAACCGACCAGGCAAGCGGGCGACACCAGAACAACAAGGGCAGTACGCGCAGATGCTACAAATTGCGTGGGTGGTCATAAAAGCAGCGGAGGCTCGTCTTGTGTGTCTAAAGCAGCTTGAAGAATTCTTGGCGAAGGCGCATAGGAGCGACGAAAGCCGCCTCAGTGTACGAAATCCATTTTTCCCTGGAGGAACCTGGACAACTTCGGGCGGCGGGCTCTTGAGTTTCAGGGGCTTCATGAATCTGCTTGAACCAGAAAAGGCAGCCAGTGCAGGTTGCGGAGAAGCGTCTGCTACGGATGAAGCAGTACCGAAGGCGCTGGCTCACTCTCTGGCAAACTCAATCCAAATGCATGAGCTCCAGTTGGAGATGGATGCAAAAGTGCATCAAGTTTTTCACGAGCTCTTACTTATCACGGGCACAGCATTGCCGTGCGGTCCCCAGAGGCCCATTGAGGAGCTTGCCAAGACCGGTGCGCTCTTTTCAGAGCAGCGGAGGCCTTTCTTCCCTGTTTCTTTCTTCGCATCTTTGCTTTCGAGCTTCAGCCGGATACACAAGGCACAAGAAATCCCAGAAGAAATCATTTCCACCTGGATGTACCAGTGGACATATGAGGGAGTTACACAAAGACTGACAGAATTAGAAGACCTCATACGCGAGAATGCTTCAGCTACTGCTTCGGTCAAAAAAACACTTGTGAATCGCTGGGTACTTCTTGGACCAGAAGACGCAAACGATTCCACAGATTTCGCTTGTCTTGCATTTTCACTCCTGTAATAAAACGCCAAAATGCTCCCTAGAGCGTGAATTCTACTTTGTACGAACACGTCTTCAAGCCAGGGCTTTTTCTGTTACCGTACTCCGTCGCTGAGAATTCAGTGTTTGGCTTGCCCGGCTCATGCCGTCTCGCATCCTCGCTGTGCTTATACAGGCAGCGTGCCATTCTGAAAAGGTTTGCTCCTAAGCGAGACGCCTCAGGGGGATATTTTATAAAAACTTGTACCATGGCGCACATATTGAGAGGGCGCTGAAGCTAATTCTTTGTTTCAGCATGTTTTGCAACTGAATCTGCCCAAGATCTGTTTGGCACCGCATTTGCTATCTTGTACGGAAGAATGATTTCCCCGTTTTGCGTAGAGCCAGTCACCGGAGCACTACAACTATAGTTTCTTTCGTGCCATTGTCTGACGCGCACGCACAGCTACAGTGCGTTGCTCGAAAGTGAAGACGTAGGCCAAACGCGCCTGTTGGGTAGAGCAAAACGCCCGCGCTGTCCAGTACCACGGATCTGCTTTTACTCCAAAAATATGTCGGAGGCGCCGAACTGCCTACTTGTATTGGGTACTCCTGAGCCTGGTAAACTTGGGAAGCTTCAGTTTACTCATAGACTCCTCTTCCCGCCGTTCGTGATCGTTCCTTGTGCGTCTAATGACAGCATGAACGTATGCATGATCGCCGAATGGTCACCGGACAAGTCTAGCTCTTCATTGCGTCTAAAAAAAGTAGAATGACGGATAGATAAGGCGCCGGGTGCACTGGGAAGCAACGGGGAGCTTCACGGAAATCGACGCAATATCCTATGCAACTGTTACAGCGCTGTTCTACTCTGGTGGCCCGTTGTAGTGGCCTAAAAATGTCATGCCTCATCTGGAAGAAAGTCTAAATATTTGCTTGCCGATTTCTGCTCAGTTTGTCAGCCTGAAGAATAGAGCCTAAGGTCGCCATAGGTCACTCGTCAACGATCACGGCAATGCGTCAGTGTACTCTCGCGTCCACAGTTGTACAGCGCTCAAACAAGAGGTTTGAGTATTTGGATGCATTTAAACGTAAGTTAATGGCTCGCCTTTCGTTTTCGTGCGTAAACACAAACGAGGAAATCTGCTCCGCGCTAGCCGCCTCGCAGCCCCAAATTGCATGTACTGGAAACCTAATTGTGCGCCTTTTCGGGATCTGCCATTCTCTACTGTTCTTCTTTATATATTTGTTCCTCTCAACTGGGCGTATGGCAACCCAAGGGCTATGCAGGAGTCATTAGTGAAACTTTGAAGGAGCGGGCGCCCGGGGGCCCTTGGAGCCTTCAATTTTTTAGAAACATGCTCCTGTCTTCTTTTGTTTCATTTGCATTTGTTTTTCAATCGCCTTTGTTTCCATATTTTACCAAGCAAAGGTGCAGCAAGAGCCTTCTGCGGTCCCACTCTGGGGGGCCCCACACCCAACTATGTACTGAGTTGGGGGGACAGTCATAGCATCTTCCCACAATGAACTTCTGTCTTTCCACTGTAGATGCGTACCTCTGTCAGAGGACGGAGGCGCTGCTTCATGACTCAAGGGGGAGCCAGGACCCACAAAGCTCAGAAGCTGCTGCAGAAGCAACAGCAGTGGAAGTCGATCCAACTAACGATGTTACTCCACGCCCGAACAGCCTCAAGAGTTTGCTACACCAGGTAGCGGGTGTAGCTGCTGCTGCACAGAGAATCCCTGGGGGTGATGACTACACCATCAGGACATCGACAAGCAGCAACGCGAGAAAAGCAGCAGAGGCAGCAGCAGCAGACACCCTCAAAATCCTCTTAGATATCGCTGTAGGCTGCTCAGGGAAAAGTTCCAATCTTAGTGTACTGAAGAAGGCGGAGGAGCTTCACCGTTTACTAGCTGGGCCTTCTGACTCGACAAGCAACACCGGTAAAGGCAGCAGCACTAGCACCAGCATACTGCTGCAGGAGCATGGGCAGCAAATTCACGAAGGTGTTGGTGTTGGCATCCAGGGTTTATTGGATGAGCTGCTTGAGGCAGTTGATCTGTGTTTGGAGGCACACAGACGCAGTCCCCAAACGAGAATTCGTGCGCAGCTGCCTTCACAGCAGCACGGGGGGCAGCCAGAGAAGCGGCAGCAGGAGCAGCTGCAGCAACAGCAGACTCGAGAGACAGCAGAAGCAAATGAGAAATCTGCAGTGCTGGGACGTGATGGACGCGTTATAAGTCTGCCTTCCATTTTCTCGGTGCTGGAGGGCCGCCCTCAGAGTCAGTGGGCATACCTTATCAACAACGACAGCAGAAAATTTGTGCCTCGCCTTCACGAGAAGCCCCACAAAAAGTACCCTTTGACTCCAGCTACAGTGGATGCTCAGAAGGAGAGAGCTCTTTGGCTGGAGAGGCGGAGGGACTTGCTGGAGGACACGGTCTCTACTGCTGCTGCTGCCGAGACTGCATCGGGCCAGCAGAAGCAGCAGCTGCTGGAGCAGCTCAGGCAGCATGAGGAGGACCTGATAACTCTACAGAAAGAAGAAGATGAGGCGCAAAGCGCAGAAAGCACTGAACCGTTGCCACATCCGTATGAGGGCGAACTGAAGGATCTAGTGTGGCTTGCAGAGGGAGACAAGCAACAGTCGGGTGTATATTCAGGTGTGTTGACGCTCTTATTAAATATCAGCGATAGGATGCTTAACAGTTCTTCTGCTGTTGGAGCTGCTGCGGAAAGCACTTCGTATTCAGGCGCCTCATGAGGCGAAGACGCCACCTTCAGCAACGCTGGGCTGACAGTAAATTGCCAACATTTGGTGTTCTCCATGTGCTTTGTTTGACTTCTTTTGCCGTTTCTGAGTAGAACTTTTCACCTTGAAAGAGGCTACTCTACCTTCACCTGTCGAGGAAACTCCGTTGGTTTTTGTGGAAACGCCACAGCAACTTCGGGAGATGCTAGACGAGCTTTGTAGCGGTAAGCTGCTGCGTTGTCGGCTGTAAGGTGCTGCAGCTGCCGTACGTGAATTTCTAGTATGTTTGTTCTGTTGTGCCTGTCTTGCGTATATGTCTTTGGCAGACGTGTCGCAGCTGCCGTGGGCTGTTTGCGCCTAGTCCATTGTGCGCATCATATTGTTGCTGGTGTTGTGCCAATGCGATTTTGCTTTCTAGGGCGCCATAAGGTGGTAGCCATTGACACGGAGCACCACTCCTACGAGAGCTACAAAGGTTTTATATGCTTGATTCAGCTTTCCACATGCGGAAGCGCAGGAGCGGCTAAGGATTTCCTTGTCGACCCATTTTCTCTTTTTGTTCACTTGACTGCCTTGAATGAGCTCACCGCGAACCCCAAAATTCTCAAAATCCTTCACGGCTCAGCAAGTGACGTCATATGGCTGCAGGTGCATCGAGCTTTTCACTATTTCATAAAGCGAGTTACACAGCTCGCTTTTAAGCGTTGTCTGCGTAATTTTTGGCTATCCCTCCTGCATCGCAGCGCTCCCACCATTTTGTCGAACCTGTCGGCATCTGCGGTGGAGAGATCTTCTCGTGACATTGTCGTGGCTTGACCCTGACAGCCATTTTCCCTTCATATGCCCCGTGCATGCTGTTCTGGTGTCCCTGTGTATCTTTGCTTCATAGACATGCGGCACTGCAACCTCTGCCACTTTGGCGGACGCGTGCCGAATTACATTTCCCGTGCGTATTGACGTGCAGGCTTTCCTGCCCTTTGCGCATGCTAAATACTCTGTGCATGCTAAATTGTCTTTTTTCTGTCTGTTATGCGGAGGCTTTGACTCTTCTCGTCACCTTTTGTTTGTCGCAGCGTGACTTTTCCGTTTACTTGGTTAATGTATTCGACACGGCCGTGGCAGCTAGAACTTTGGCGATCCCTGGTGGAGCTTCTCTCGCAAATCTTCTAAGTTTTTACTTAAAGAAGCAGAAGGACAGGAAAATGCAACTAGCGGACTGGAGAGTCAGGTGAGTCCTACATCTCGACGCTTGTATTCAAATCAAGCACTTCCTGTAGTGCTCAGGCCGTCCTGTTACGTATGCAGTGAATCCTACTGTTGCTCCTGCCCGGGGTCACGTTTTGTCCGACATTTCTCTGTGCAGCTGTGGAGTTCTTGTTTTTTCTGCTTCTGCTTTCTTTGCTGTCTAGGCCCCTTACCAAGGAAATGAAGAGCTACGGCCGGTCGGACACACACTATCTGCCTTACATTTACCAGTGCATGCAGAACCAACTTCTCGCCAGGGACGACCAGTACGTGCAGCCGCTGCGTGTGTTTCTGCTAGTCGTGTTTTTAGCAAGCTGGAATACCGTAACGTCAAGATCTTGTCACAGACTTCGAGATCGAATGGCCGCATTTTACTTCATATTTGGTCGATCCTTCGGGAAGTCGTCAATGTGAATACTTGCTAGTGCGACTGCTGCTGTGGGTGCTGTTGCAGGACGGGAATGTTCAATCTGAGCTGCACAACGCCTGCGGAGCTAGGCACCCCCACTGGAGTATGCGCCTTAAACACCTTAAATGCAATAGGACAGGCCACTGCATGATGCTACTGGTGTTGCTGCAGAGTGCAGCAACACCGAAGTTGGCAAGATCCAGAGTTAGCTGCAGCGTCGCACAAAAGCAGCACGATTAACGGCACCAGCAGCATGCCAATTCCTTCATTGTCGTATGCATGCCTCTGCATGCAGTCGGGCAAGGCTGCAGTTCTGGGAGTGATGGAACGCAGTAGAGATATCTGTCTCTCCCTGTACACCGAGGGACCGTTTGATGAGGAGAAGGAAGCCACTCAGCTCCTCAAAAGGAATAACGTCGCGCTTGCACCTTTATCATTTGCGGCTCTCGTAAGGCTTGCTGATTCTTCTATTTGCATTGCTCTTATTGCTACTCTCCCCGTTCCAAATCCATCATTAACGTATGTGGCTAGCTTTCGGCTACACGCCGCACCCCGCTTGTGCTTATTTGTGGGACTTATTCGTTGGTGGCGCATGACTGTATCATTGGAGTATTGCTGCTGCTTGTGCCATCATGCGCTTGCTGCCGTTGCTGAACTTTATGTACATTGGTTTGACTATCTTTTTTCTCTGCAGAAGGGGCTTCTCGCGTGGAGAGATTCTGTTGCCCGGAAAAGGGACGTCAGCCCCCACGCAGTCCTCGCAAATGCTTGCATCTTGCTTTTGGCGCAAAGAGTGAGAAGTTATTTAAAAGAGGGCATCAAAGCACCAAAAGCTGTTACCGCAACGGCAGTGGCTGCTTGCGTCGCAGGACAAATACATTGGCGCCAGCTGCTGTCCCCAACGCCAATTTTATTTATTGCTTCCGCGGCTAGACCTTCTCCTTTGTGTCCTTGCATTTAGTATTCCCCTAATAGTAATCACTGGCTTTGTTCTGATTGTTGGTGGTGCTGCAGAGACCGCTAGATCACATGCAGCTTCGAAGCGCCATCCGCCCAACACCGCCGGCTGTCCGCCGGTACAGCGGGGATATTTTGAAAGCCATTCATGTAGGCTGCCATCTGTACTTTGGAAACCTAGCCTCTCCAATTTCTAAGTCGTATTGCTGTATGGCGCATGAAAAGCATTGAGGGATTGTGCTGCTACTGCTGCTCTCGAAAATGTCTCCACAGGACGGTCTACAGAAAGCAGCAACGCAACCATCTCCTCCAGTAGACGCTCATCAGGAGGCTGAAGCGGAGAGCAAGCAGCAACAGACTCAGCCGCAGGAGCAGAAACAGCCAGATCAGCCAGAGCCGATGCTCGACGATACGGATGATTTGCTGCCATCTGCTGAAGTGCTTAGAAATGCTGTGACTGCACAGCAGCAACTGCTTGCCGCATTTGATGCACCGGAGGCCTCTGTGGATGCACCAGCAGGAGCCTCCGACAATAAGGGAGAGCCCAACGCCTTCGACAAAAACAATGGCAGTAGCTCGCCTGGCAGCAGCAGTCGTAGTGACACCAACACTAGCAGCCTTCAGCAACAGCAACAGTCGCCGGTGCAAATAGGAGGCCTCTTCCGGATCGGCTCGACTGGCCCTAAACCTTCAGTGGTGGTTAGGATCTCCTCGGATGTCTTATCTTGTCATATGGAGAACTACTTCGGTAAGTGGCCTCCGCTGCTGCCGTTGCTGTTGCTCCTGCCACCCTTGACTATTGCTGCTACCGCAACTCTCCTTTGTGCTTCTGCTACAGTAGATTCTAGCTCTTCCTCTCACGTTCTCATCTTTTTTGTGCTCTTGGTGTGGGTGCTGCTTTGTCCAAATGACTTTGCAGGTTCAGCAGCATCGGGTATATCGGTGCAATCTGCCAGTGTGAGTGAGGAGCAGCTGTGAACAGAAGCATCATCAAGTTAGGTTTCAGCACGAAATGTGAATCACCGTTGTTGCTGCGTTTCAACTGGTTTTCTCAGGTCCGCAACGCGTCTCACAAAGCGCGGCAAGTTGCGCGTTGGGTATACAGGCAGTTGCAGCAAATGGAAATGAACAGACTGCTGCATTGTCAAGAAATGCCGGACGTCCAGGTACCAGAACAGGTGGAGCAGAAACAGCATCATCAGGTTGATGAAGTCGTCAGCACGGGTCTTCATTTACTCCCTGCTCACCCGCCCCCGCCACCAGACCCAGAAATTGTGGCGGCAGCAGTAGCAGCAATAGGGATCAGTGGTTCTGCAGCGGCCGTAGCTCCAACCGCACCGGAGGCGCCTTCCACGTCACCCACTGTAGCCAAGGACGCCACTGTGGGGAATGTAAGCAAGAAAAGGGGACATTCTGCAGAGGTCGAGGCCTCGATGGGTCTGCTCCCCGTAGCTCAACAGAAGTGGAAGAGGCGGAAAAAGCAGCGACAGCACCCAGCGAAGTTGCCACGACCACTAGAAGCTACACAGTTCGTCAATTAAATAGGCTACCTCTCGCTAATGTTGGCTTCGGCACAGCGGTCACTATCCTGGCTGCTGCTGTCACATGTCAGCTCTAGAGGGATGTGAAAAACTTAATAGAAGGCGAGCCTTCTTTGTCTTATCCGATAGCACGGTGGTTCGATACGTAGCGCCTGTCTCAAGAGCTGGCATCCACAAATGCGCTCGATTTAGTTGTCAAACCAGAAGACGTAAGAATTTAGTGCAGGCGACATCTTTACAGCCAAACATTAGCAGTCGACCCTCCACAAGCCCGCGTAGGCACACCAGGACAGAGCTCTTGGGCACCTATTTCCCAGCGGGCCCGAAGGTCAGCCTCTCGTCGGAGTTGAAAAACGTGAAGGCATAGGACTATTACGCAGCAAAATATATTTCGACAAGCTTGTTGCTTTTGCAAGACAAAGAACTGGTTGAAAGACACACAGAAATCCCAAGAGTTTTGCTTCCCACCTCCAGCAGAACCCCAAGAAGAGCCTTCCGTGAGGGTGCATGGGGGAGCTCCCACTACCATGGGAAGTTTGGATGAACCTTGTCCCCGTGGTTGCATATCTTCACCTCAGTAGTGATGGCAAACCTGACCAGGCGGCATGTGCTTGTATTCACAGCATCCCTTTAACAGACTTGGGCGTGGTCCAGCACCGCAGTGTGTGCAGAGTGGCAGGTGGAAGTACATGAAGGAAAAGAAACATCCAAAAAAAAATTAAGCAATGCGACACTGTGCAGCATCGCCATCTTCCACGTAGACGGGAGAAACACTGGCACAGAATCAGTTGCTTCTTTTGGGGTCTGTCTTCCGTCAAAGGCACTGTTCCATCGCTGCTCCGTTTCCACTTCCTGACTCAGCTGCTCAGACGCGTACTGCGCAAAATGACAAACTGGGCGCTGTTCACTTGAAAATCTTATTGCGGTAATAGACGAGCTCCTGGATGCTTTCCTTGATGTCGTCAAGTGCCCTGTGCATATAGAGCTTCTTTGGTGGAGCGACCGTAGGGAACCAAGACTGCGCCAGGATCTTGATGCTCGAGACATCCAAGATTTGATAATGCAGAAATTCAAGAAGGGCTGGCATCTCCTTTCTCAAGAACTCTTTGTCCATGTGAATGGAGTTACCAGCCAGAACCGCCTCTTTCGCTCCCACGCTGTTCTGCTTCAAGAAAGCTATTATGCGCTGCTCCGCGTCCTTTGCCGTCAGCGTCGCTCGTAGACAGGCCTCCGTCAAGCCTGAATTTCCGTGCTGCTCTCGGCACCAAGACCCCATTTCCTCGAGTGTTTCTTTAGGGCAATGCAGCACCATGCAGGGCCCTTCTTGCATGTACTTGAGCTCTCCGTCGGTTAGAATGCAAGCAACCTCCAAGATCCGGTCGTGAAGCGGGTCTAGGCCGGTCATTTCACAATCCAGCCACAGAAGGGGCTGGTCGAATTGGCGACCCATCACTGCGAGATTTTGAGAAGACAGTTAAGACGTTTGTTCTCGCTGCAGAGAGAAAACATAATAGAAAAACACTCACACAATCAGCATCCGGAGGCACACGGAACAAGTCTGTGGTTATGGCTACATACTTGCTCCGCATCAAGAGCTGGCTACCTCCTCAATAAGCCCTGCCCTAAATGGTATTCAGAGCTACAGCCAGCCCAAGACGACACCGACGCTATAAGAGGTTTTCGTATGCAGTACCACCTACCTTATGGTTTGCGTTTTAAGAAGGGAACAAAAACATATATATTGAGAATGATGTCATCCAAAAGCGGCAAACGCCTGCGGTGATGGCTGTCTGGTGGAGACTCTCGGTGGCGGTCGATGGAGACACGAACAGCCAGCTGTCTAGACACGCCTTCCAGTAGACCAGGAGCTCCTTCCTTCCCTTCTACCTGAAATGATGTCTTTGCAGCTCATATATAATTTTTAAGAGTCAACTAATGATACATTCCGGCAAAACTCCACCAAAATCGAGCTGGAAATCCCGAAACACGCTGCTTGGACTCTACCTCCCACCGCAACGCGGAGAATGGGAGAGCAGGAAAGAGCTTTGGCCGCAATGTTTATTTCCTGGAACTCAAAGAAGCCACGAGTGATTAAATAAGTGGAAAGAGAATGCCCCTTATGCTCCCTTCAGGGAATTCACCGCTGTAAGGCCTCCTCGTAGCAGCAGACACCGCCAAGAGGCTGCACAGTGGCTCTTCGCAAACACCTCAACAGCTTCTCCTTGGCAGCAGCTATACTGCTGCTGAAATAGAACCCCATAAAAGGGCTGGCTGAGAGGCCTCAGTGGCCCGGAGCCTGTTGAGTTTGGGCCTTGACCCTGTGCAGCAACACCGACACCCTTCCAGCCGCATTCATTGCCCCTCACTCCTGCATGTCTCAACGCGACAAACTAACACTAAGTACACGAATTTGCACACTGTAAATCAGCTACGCCTCAAATTCGCTGCTGCAGAGATCCAGATATTTCAGCGGTAGCAGGGATTCCCGAGGTGGCGGTTGTTTAACACGCTGCTTTGCCCAAGGGAGGGGGGGCTGCAGAGGCCCCCAGCATCCGTTCGCTGCAACAGAGGCCGACATTCCAGTGAATGTGAAGATTTCCACCTTCCAACCCATTCAGTGATTCTGCATATTAGAGAGTAATAGGGAATTTTATTGTACCATTTTTGCGTGCACCGCTAGTGTGTGCGAAGTGATTACCATACGGGGCAACTGGATTGTGCGTACTTCCCCACAATGTCTCTTGAGATCCGTTGTGACAGGTCTCGTGCGTGGTAACTTAGTTTCAGAAGGTGTAACTTGAGCATAGCTACACTGCAAACCCTTAGTCGTTTTGCTCATGGCTGCACGTAGGGGATTTGAGGCGTCGGGCGGTGTGACTTCGTCGGGGAGAGGCTGACAATGTGGTTGCAGTGTGAAGTCTATGCTGCGCTTTGAAGAAAAGCGGGTGGCACTTCAGGATTGTGGCACTGCGTCCCATAGGGCTCCCTTCCTACACTGTTCCTTACGCTGACGGGTGAGGTTAGGTGGGAGAAAGGGAAGCTACGGAGAGAATAGGAGGAGGGACTTCTAGGGCTTTCTTGTGGCTCACTGTTCGAAGGCAGTAGATAAAAATACGTGGACATAGGAGTTTCTGATATCTTGGGGGGCTTAGGGCAACTGCTTTGGTGCTGTGGACCTGACTTGAAGTTAAATGTGTAAACACTGGGGAGTGCTCGGTCACAACGAGGCTAAATATGTAGACACTGGGGAGTGCTCGCCGACAACCGTTTCACCGTACAGGTAAGACGCCATTCAGGTAAATCTGTCCCTCAAGGCTGTGAGCGGTGCCTGTGGTGTACGGTGGGCATCCGTTTGGAGACAAGACATTGGCCGGCCACCCGGGGCTCCGTATTAGTCAGCTTTTTATTTGGGTTATGTTGACGACGATAATTCCACAAGGGTGTTTTTGCAGTGATTAGGCTCCCCTGAGACAGAGAGCAGGCAAAAATTAGGAATAGCTAGGAATTTCTCTGTAGAAGTGCCTGCCTAGGATTGCAGAGGCCTGCCAAGGAGAGGAGAGGGATGCCAGCCACAATAACGCAGTGGCACAACAAGATTCTAGGGGTTCACGAGGCCCCTGCCCATCTGGCAATCAGTAGAGCTCAAGTGCGAAGCAGAAGGCTTTAAGCACAATTCGGTGCCAATCTTTTGGCGTTGTCCGTGGTTTGATCGTCATTTCCAGGACACAGCGCTGCATGTGGCATTAGTGCACGAAGTAGTATCTTTAGACCTAAATAATGAGCACGTTGATGTGGAAAAAGCATATCCACGATTGGCATAAAACAGGATATATCATATGCGATCTCGGTTAGTAAAGCTGTATGACGCGCAAAAGTGTCGCACTCCAAGCTCTGACTGGTAGTTACGCTTTGCTCAGTAGCGAACAACAGTAGATACAATACGTCTCGAGTGATTTGCCTACAGTTGGGAGATTATGATATCTGTGCATGGCCATAATAGAACAAGTCTCCAGCGATGTGCCTACAATTCGGAGATTATGACATCTGTGCATGCTGTTAATATTTTCAAGAGGCCAAGGGTTCGGATGAGTGTTCAGAATAGAACTGGATTGTGTTTACAGTGCACAACCTCTCGGCGTGCACGGGGCTCCACCCACTGCAGAGTCACTGCCAACACCAAAGCCTGGAATCGCAACAGAGGGTAAGGCTCTGCCATCTGCACATAGAATTGTTAGTTTGTATCATCGTAATTCTTTTGATTTCTGTCAAAACAAAAGACAACTTTGTGGTTGCAATGCAGTGCACAGCACTACAAGTTCCTCCCTCCCTTTATTATTCCGCTGCGTCCTCGCGAGCCGGTACTTGCCATTTTTTGTCCGTATTTTCCCCTTAGTTTCTTCAGCATAAAAATCTGCCTCTGGCTTTTATTTTTTGTTTGTGGGTACCAAATGGTATTCCTTTTGGAGCTGCATCACACTGGCTGCCATACAGAGGAAGCTAAGTTTAGTAATACTGTCAACTACGTAAAGTCTGCTTCTGCGGTTGCTGTTACCACTACCGCAGGTGCTTTTGCCGCTGTAGAGTTGCGGTTATTGTTGTCGTGGCTGCTGCAGCTATTGGTATTACCGTTGTTGCTGCTTCAGCCGATGCAGCTTTTGCTGTTTGTGGATTTGCTATTGCGTTTGTGATCACGCTTGTTGCGGGCGTTGTAGTTGTTGCTGCGATTTCTGCAGTATCAGCTGGCTGCACTTGCTGTTGTCACTTTCGTTTTGGCTGCTGCGGATACAGTCGGGAGCATTTTTGGTGGTGTTATTTCTGCTGCAACATCTGTAGCTGTCGATTGGGGCCGCATATGCTACCTTGCAGCTGCTCTCGCTGGTGCCATTTTTGCTGTAGCTGCTGCTTATGTGTCTGTATCTTGTCTTGCTGCTATTGCTGTTGTCGGTCTGAAGCTGCTGCGTCTGTCACTGCAACTGGTGCTCTTGTGAGATATTTCCAGCGGTCTCAATGACCTGCTATTAATGATGCACGCACTTCTAGCCTTTTTCCCTTCCTTAAGCTCCTCTTTTCCCCGCATTTAACCCATTTTTTTATGCAGGGAGTTTTAGCCTGCCTCACTTCCTGCTCCGTGTAAGCTCGCATGTGAAAACATTGGCACCATTAGCGAACTACTTAGCGCACTATATTTTACTTGGTTTTCGTCAGTTTTTTAATTCAGTTGTCTTCTTTTTTTGTGCTTTGCGATTTCTTTATTATGTTATTCCTACAGCCATTATTTTCCTCATTATTACGGCTATGAGACTACTTTTGTGTGTATCTGGACGCGTGTTTCTGCTCGTAGGATCGCTTGTATTGCGGTGTTGCACCGATGCACGCATGTTGAGTAAGCAGGCAAATAAGCGTGCAAACGCAAAGTCACATTCCGAACACCACTTCGTTGGTCAGTTGATGCATTCGCAGCCGAAACTCTTGCGTGCGGACTTAAGTTATGCTGGTGGAAATACGGAACGAAAAGAGCTGGAATACTTGGAGGAAATAGGTGGGAGCATGCGACAAACAATAAAAAACTGTGCGAATGTGCTCAGTCAGCTTAAGTGAGCCGCAGCGATGGCATTTTAATTTGGAGAGTTAATTGATAGCAGCGAAACGCTTGCTGCTGCGCGCTGCGTTTAGCAATATTGGAAGTACAACGGAAAAGCGCTTGAAGTCCGCGTAGGCCTTTTACTATCACTCACAACCTTGGATACCGCACTGCTCTTGATAGCAATACTGCTGGATATGCTGTGATGGAGGGTGAAACAGCGAAGACGAAACGCCAGAAGTGTTACTGCCCTCTGATCAAGACAATTCAGTTAATCATCACTTTACACGGGGCGAGTTTGCTGAAAGAGTGGCCAGCCGGTTTGTATGCTTGTAGTGAGCAATGCCCATCTTGGCTCCCGTGTTATCTCTCTCATTCTGGCCGCATAGGATCCTACCCCTACCATTCGCTACTAAGCGAAGGCGCCGTTTAAAAATTAGGAAAGTTGAAAATGTCCTTCTAGGGCCAGTTTCCAAAGAGATACGCCAGTCTGCGCCATGACGTTTCTCCATCCCTACGCTGCCGTGGTGTGCAGTACAGCGTGTCTCCCTCTTGGCACCCCCCAAAACGTTACACTAACTGCAAAGCAAACTGTCATGCTGTGTCTATTTACTACATCAATCTATACATTCTGAATTATTCGACCCTGAAGGCTATTTTCGGGCTACACTGTAGTTCTGCGCACTACAATGCTGGATCGAGTGCGGGAAACAAGGTGCTCCTATTCCTGCCTACCCAAATTAGTATAACTGCTGAGCAGGCAGCAATTGGCTCTACGAATATATTCTCTCCTCTGGGAGTAACACGCCAATGATATAACATTCTCGGTATTAAAATGGGTGCAGAGCTGCTGAAATTAATCCCACTGTGAGGGATTCGAGCTGACTGTTACGGAGCTTCAGTCGCTGCATTCACTCGCTTGTTTAGTTGCTGCGGCGTATGGCTTGCGGAGTGTTGCTCTCGTGAGATAAGCTGAAAACCACCCTTCCGTGTAAAAGCGATTAGTTGTGTCGGCTGTGTCAATCGTGTCACAGTTTCCAGATGCAGGTTTGCTGTCGGAAAGATAAAGTCAGCGGAAAACTCCTCCATGGGTATTCTTCGCGCACGGGGTGCCTGCATGCTAAGCCATACTTGGAAAGCGTCTGGAGGAGCCTAAATTGGTGTGTGAGGTGGTCAGGCGGCTCGTAGATACTTGTCGTCATCCTTCGCTATGGCTGTTGCAATGCTGTCAACGCCCTCATATGGCACACTCTAGCGAACGTAGTAGTAATCAGTAAGGGTCTTCTCATACTGTTGAGATTGGTCAATGACCGGCGATCCGAATGTGGCATTCCTTCCATAGTACCTGTGATACGAGTCAACACTGTGCTATAAGGTTGCAGGACGTTGAGCATCTGCCATGTGACCGTGCTCACCTTGTGCGTACACTGCTGAGACTTTGCCACAAAAAAAACACAAGAACATTCGACCGCGCATGGTTCATGGCACGCTCAGCTCGGATGTACTTCAGTGATGCTACAGCACACCAACCTGTTCGTTAGTGCCTGCGGTAACCTCAGCGGCGCTTTATGAGTGATGGCGCTTGCTCAAAGCGGTTGCTAGGGCCAGAACGACCAGGTGTAGGTAAAATACTCCTGCTATGTGGCGGTCGTGACCTTGCTGAGGAAACCAATAGGTTTTTGCTCCTGCTTGAGCGGCGCACCCACTGCGCATCCAGAGGCGTCCGTCCTCGACTCAAAAATCTTTTCCGGGCCAGAAACATTCAGCGTTCTATAGTTGACTTGGTGCCGCTAGGGATCATGCGGCGTTCTATAAATGCTTTGGTGTTGCTAGGGATCATGCAGGGTTCTACAACTGATTTGGTGCCGCTAGGGACTTCATGCAGCGTGGGTGCGATCCAGAGCTAGACGATACCAGCGGATTCCCTTATAGTTAAACTAGCCCGAGAGATCCACAAATACGCTCACGTAGGTTTTCCACATAGCATGCAAACACACCTCTATGCGGAAGATGCATAGGATCCGGAATAAGAGAATACAGGCAAGTAAGCATAGGAGTCCAAGCTGAAGGACTGAAAAAAACAATGCGAAAGAGAAACTCAATCTAGCAGGAAGGTCAGTTGTAAAATGTTACCAGAGTGCCTACATCGTTCGCTGCCTGCGTGTTTTACCCGTGCACCTTCCAAACCCACTCCACTACTGTTTGCCACGCAGAAAGATACACTCATGGGACATACTCACAGACGCCGGCACCGTGTGTAGAACATCTGCTGTTATCTTCGCAGCAGTTAAGGCTCCTGCAGTTAAGCCTTCTGATGGGGTCGCGGCTCTCTACGTGAAAATGCTTGCAGAAGAGGCGCTACCAGCCAGTATCGGTACAAAGTCAAGATGTAAGAAGACAGTACCGAGAGTCAAGGAATGACAGCACCAAAAGAAAACGCATAATTAAAGAATCTCTGTTGCCTTTACTCATCCACAAAGTCCATACAAACAAAAGCAACTCCTCCCCGCCTTGCACGCCAAGGATGGGCTGACTACAACGTTGTAGTCAGCAGCAGGTTCACCAGCATTGGCAGGTGTACCTGCTGCTACAGTAGGTGCTGCTGCTAGAACTGCTGCAGCTACTGCAGCAAAAACTATGAAAATGACACAGAGAAAGCCAGTGAAGGCAAGCAAGGATCCAACCTCTCGACCGCTTCCTCCCCTAACAGCAAGAGTGCGAGAAGCCTTGCTAAAGCAGCACCTGAGCATGCATTGGCAGCCAAAATGTCGCCTGAGCCCCCCCAGCTGTGCACCTGCGCAGCAGGAATGAGCTGCGAGGCAGCATGGTGCAGTGAAGTAGCCTGCCGCATAGCTCACTGGAGCAAACTTGTCTCACTAGCAGCAGTAGTTAGCGTCGATACAGGCGCCAACACTACTACTTAACTGCGCGCATCGTTGCTGCCTTGGGCTGTACTACCTCCGGAAGCACCAGCTAGAGCGCCTATGTCACCAACGGAAAGCCCGCCAGTGCCCGCAGTGCCGCTGTTGCTATTGCCATCATCAGCGCTAGCAACTGCCGGTGCCGCAGCAGGGGCCCCCGCTGTTGGAGTGTTCGAGGCTGAAGGTATTCCCCCGCTGCTCGTTCCAAACCCTGCAGCTGCAGCAGCTGCTGCTTGCAGTTTAGGTGGAAGCATAAAGGGTCGTACAGGTGGAGGGTACATTTTGTTCAGAGGGACGAATCTGTCAGAGGTGCAGCAGCGCACCGGCAGTCCAGGATCGAAATAGCCCATAGTGTTCCACACGAGCATTTCTTTAATGTAGAATGGACCCTACAAAAAACACGCACAGAACTACCTAATCAAACATGTGAGCCAGACAAAAGAATGCGCGTTTCTCCAAACAGCCCCCCAAAATGCTGATCCCATGGTATCTGGTTTGTGCCTGTTGCTGGGAAGTGTTAGAGCTACCGCTGCAAAGGGGAAACTCATCGATAACAAAGTTCGCATCTTACCTGAACATTGCCCTTTGGGTCAATGTACTGCCAGCATTTCTCCTTCATTGCGTCTGGCCTTCGTCCCTGTTGGTGCTGCCTCTGCTGTTGCTGTTGCTGCTGCTGTTGCTGCAAGAACTGCTGTAGCTGCTGCTGTTGCTCCAACAACTGCTCCCCTTGCAGCTGTTGTTGCTGATGCTGCTGCATTTGCTGCTGCAGGAGCAATTGCTGCTGTTGCAGCTGCTGCTGCTGCGGCTGCTGTTTGTTTTGCTGCTGCAGCTGTTGCATCAGCTGCATTTGTTGCTGCCGAGTGAATTGTTGTTGAGGCTCACTGTCAGCCCCGCTGTCCCAAGTCTGCTGCCTAAGACCGTGCCTCTGTTGCGCTGCAGCACTGGAACGAGGTCCGCGGTAATGCTGCTGTTGGACCTCCTCGCGTTCCAGCTGTTGCTGCTGCTGCTGTTGCAGCTGCTGCAGGAGCTGCGCTGTCTTCTGCGCCCCTTCACTTTGCTGCAGTCGCTGCAGGAGTAAGCGGGCTTCTCTTGGCAGGTTCATCAAGGTTGCCGCAGCTGATGATGCTGACGCGGACTGGCGCTGCTGCTGCTGCTGCAGCTGCAAATCTAGGCTGCCATCCCGTTGCAGCTCTGACTGCTGCTGCAGCTGCAGCAGCTGCTGTTGCTGCCGCAGCTGCTGCTGGCGCTGCAGTTCTTGCTGCTGCTGCTGCAGCGCTTGCTGCTGCTGAAGAGTCAGGTTACGTTGCTGTTGCTGCTGTTTCTGTTGCTGTGCAGCAGCCGCACGCAGCAGAGCCAGTGCCTTCTGCTGCTGCTGCATTGTAGCGGCTCCCCGACCCAGTGCCGACTCACCGCTGCCACGCTGTAGCTGCTGAAGCAGCGGCCGGAGCTGGGCCTCCAACTGTTGTTGTTGCTGCTGCTGCAACACCCACACATCAGAAAGCCACAGAGCTATACGAGCAAGCAACAACGCATGCAACGAGAAAATATGAAACACCACAAGCAAATAAAAAGCTAAAAGAGCAGTAATAGCAGCTACAGCAGGCACAGCACTAACCACGTCAACCACAGAACCACCGGATGCTTACCAGGTCCTGTTGCTGCTGCTGTTGTCTCAGGAGCAGCAGCTGCTGCTGCTGCTGTCGCGCAGCAGCCGCTGCTATGGCGCTGAGGGCATTTTCTCCACGGTTGCTCTGTTGCCACTGCTGCTGCCGCAATGCTTGATTCTGCTGCGTTGTGGGCAGGTTTGGCAGCATCATCCGCAGTGCTGCAGACAGCTCTTCAGCCGACAACTGCTGCAGCTGCTGTAAATTGTGTCCTGGTACACGGGAGTAGGCGCCGTTTCCTGTCTGCTGCATTTGCAGCTGCTGTTGCAGATGCTGAAGCAGCTGCTGCTGCTGCTGAGGCGTCAACTGCTGTTGTTGTTGCTGCTGTGGCTGCCGCACCTGGGAACCGATAACGCCTACGCCTGGATGAGCTGGCCCCAGCACTTGGAGGCCAGCAGCCGTTAATGGCTGTTGCGTCCCTGAAGAACGAACTCCCTGCTGCTGTTGCAAATGCTGCTGTTGTAGTTGCTGCTGCTGCTGGAGCTGCTGCTGGTGGAGCTGTTGTTGTTGTATCTGCTGCTGCTGGAGCTGCTGTTGCTGCAGCTGCTGCTGCTGCAGCTGCTGCTGCTGCAGCTGCTGCTGCTGCACTTGCTGCTGTAGCTGCTGCTGCTGCCAGTGTTGCTGCGATTGCCACTGCTGCTGACGCTGCTGCTGCTGGGCGTGCTGGAGAGACTGCTGCTCCAGCAATGCAGTCAAGTCGTCTACTCCTGAGCAAAGCATACAGGTGAAGTACGTGCGTAGCCACCGCGCTCGGGGAGCGGCGAAATCAGAATACAGGAGCAGCCATATTCGGCTCTTAGACACAAGGCAAGCAGAAGCAATAGGAACAGCTACATTTGGCTCTTAGATGGAAGGCAAGCAACAGCAATACAACACTTTGACGCACCGCTCGCAGCAGCACAGTCTGGTCCCAGATCCCCCGCCTTGTGTCGCATGTTCTGCTGCTGTTGGTGGAGCTGGTCTTGCTGTTCCTGCTGACCGTGCGGCTGTTCCTTTGCTGCAGCATTTTGGGCATCCTGAGCAGCTTCATCGCCCGAGGAAGAAGCACTCGCTGGAGCACTTGACACAGCATCCTGCTGGGGCTGTTGACGCCCCGCCGTTGGAGCCACAGAGGTCCTACTTGCACTGCTCGCCTGCGACGCGTTGCTGGTGCAGCTTCCTCCTCGCTGCTTTCCCTCCGCAAAAGCAAGAGCAGCTACTCCTGGAGCTCCCACTGCTGGCTCCTCAGGAGACACTTTCGGTTCGGCCTTTGGCTCTGTAGACAGCAGCTGCAACTCGCAATGAATGCATATTAAGCCAAGGAGCAAGCATAACACGAACCGACAATGGCAGAAGCAGCAATCACTTACGGCGTCGCCACTCCAGCTCCACAACCTCTGCTTCCTTCCTCTTCGCTGCAGCAGCGGCAGCAGCGGTTTTCCGACGCCTCATCTGCTCGCGTTGCCTTCGTAGGTCCTCAGGCAGTTCAGAATCGTCCACTGCCTCGCCTGCACGAAGACAGAACCACAGAAACTGCTGCCGTTGTTGCAGATGCCACGGCTTAGGATAATCGCCGTTGCGAAATACATCGGAATTATTCGCTGCCACGCAGATATCAGCAGCAAAACACAAGAGGAAAGCAGCTCCAACAGTAGCGCTTGCTCACCGTTCATGATGCGGGTAGTGATTCGTCTCTGATGGGTTGCTCCTCTCGGCCGGAATGCTTGACTTTCGGCAGCCGCCAGCAGACGTTCATTTGGCTGGGGCGCACACGGGGGTTCCCTAAAAAACAAACATGCGCATGGCCAATGGAAAACTCAGCAAAATGCTCAATACTATTAGCCCAGTGTCGCTGCTGCTGCTGCACCTGCACATCGCTCGGCCCTCACAAGTCAGATTCCGGCTTCCACGCGATATGATAGAGCTCATCGAACTGCAGGCGCTGTACAGATTCTCCTGCAGTAACGAAATCAAACACGGAACATCACTAAGCATGGCGCAAACGACTTAAGCAGAAGCATCTCGAGCCCGTTAGCCACAGAAGCACAAGCTCGTACACGATCACAGGAGGAAGTGTCAATAAGCTAACAAATGGCCGAAAATGGCTGGGTTTGGGGCTGAAGGGTTGGCGAATCTTGCCTCTATAATCTAAGACGCTCAGACTATTGTCAACCTTCATGCGGGGATATGTGGACGCCGTTGCAAAGTAGGAGCCGCAAGGAGCCCACAGAGCCAAGACAGTGCATGGAGCCCTAAACTCGCTGATGTGCTGCATACCCTGAGAGGCCTTATCCCTGAAGTAGAAACTAACCTCCCCTGCACGCGGAAGCCAGAAAAAAAGGCACCGACGGGTGAAAGGTAAAGTTTATGAACAAGCAAGCGTGAACGCACGGGGAGAGGCTGTGGCGTGCCACAACAGGAGACGAGTTTTGAGAGACACATAGAATTTAAAATCATTGCTGGAGCTAGCCCAGCTTCCAGAGACATGTAAGCATTCCAAAAAAACATGGAACAAAATGTATCCAGAGCAGCACAGGCGGCACGAGAACAGAGTGCAGGTTAACAGGAGACCAAAACGGGCTCCCGTTTCGGAATGAAGCACGGAATGCAAAAAGAGACAGTGTATTACACTCAAGGCAACAGAAGCTGAAGACATAGCAGCGTTAGTAAAGACGCAGGAACAGTCACCAGACTGCGAGGCCACCGCGGCCACATTCGGACACTACAATCCTCGGAAGGCAGTCCTGAGCGTGGACAAACCCATGTAGTTTGTTCGCTCACCTGCCAAATTGCCAAAACCAGCGACCACCGCCATCTGGCCAAAGGGACAGAAAGAAACGAAGTTCCGATACCGACGTGGAAAGACGAATTGCGTGCGGCCTTGGCGGTCAAGTAGCACGATGTCTGGAGAGAGAAGATACACAGGAGCATAGAGTGACAACTGGAAAATAATGGTCTGGAACCGATGAGAAAAAACTTTAAAAACTACCAACAAGCAAGAAAAGACTCTTGAAGGCGTAATGCAATACGAAACCTCATGGTCCAGAATGTTCGGGTTGCGCCTTACCACTGGGCGACTTCCCCTCTATAAGGACAAATTCATCCCTGGTGGGACTCCACTTGACATCCTGCACTATCTTCTTGCTAATGCGCCTGACGCAGCAATAAAGCGACAGCGGAGGCTCCTCCTGCTGCTGCTGTTGCTGCTGCGAGGCCGCGCGCTGAATGCACTGCAACGCCGAAACAGCCTGCGGATGCTGCGGCGTCCCAAGACAGACTGCCCAACAGTCCCCCACTCCACCATAATTTTCTCCTGAAAAACGCGGAGCAGACATCGCACAAAGGCACCCCTGTCAAAAATGAAGGATTTGCCGTAAGATCAAGACTTAGGACGGAATTAGTCAGTGGAGAGTCAAGATGTTCAAGCAAAAAAATTATATCCACAGTTCAGAGTAGGTCGGCAAGGGTCAATGTACTACTAAAAGAGCACAAGACATACAAATACCGAAAAGAATAAACGGGATGCAAGAAATGGCGGCAAAAGAAGCCGATACAGGTTTTGGCATGAAGGCGGAAACGAAGACCCAAATGGTGAGAAGAAGGAGAAAAAACAAGGCAAACGGGGGCCGAAGAGGCCAGACGAACGGCCAAATGCAAAGACTAGAAAAAGCAGTCGTTGGAAGGCACCTGTTGCATCAACGGTCGTGCTGGCCACTACAAGGAGGGCAGTCCCGGATGCGCTCCACAGGAAGTCTGTGGAGTCAGCTGAAGGCAGCACCTGCCACGCAAGAAGCCGGACTAGGGCCTTCTCATACGCTGCTGCTTTGGCTGCTGCTGCAAAAACTGCAGCAGCAGCACGGGCGGGAGGCACTGACAGTGCTGCCACGTCACCACTGGTTTCCCCTGGGGTGGCAGCAGTCCCGCCCGTGGCAGTTTCTCCAAGCTTCTGCAACTGCTCCTGCAGAAGATCAAGCAGGTGCTGCTGGGGGTTTGGAATGGGGTCAAAACAAGATGCTGCCTCGACATCCTCTCCCCTCTCTTTCGCCGCCTCTACTGCGGCTGCTGCGGCTGCGGCTGCAGCAGAAACATCGGGAACTTCGATCACCGAGAAAGACGGGGGAGAAGCAGCAGCCTGCTGTTGCTGCTGCGTAGCACCGAAGGAAAAGCAAGCGACGCAGAGGCGCTGTGGAGGTTGCTCCTGCTGCGACTGAAGCGCAGGGCCGATCTCAAAGGTCTTTAGGCGCCTCACGAAAATGCGAAAAAGAAGACGACTCAGGTTGTTGCCAGCGTAGACCTGGAAGCCAAAACACAGCCCGTCACGTAAGCCCCAAGTCACTGATGCCCTCGTTGCAAGCAACTGGCAAAGAAAGAGAAGACGCGCGAGAAACAGAAAGACGAAAAACAAAATCCAACAGGATACAGGATAACGCACGAGAAAGACCGGCCAAGAGAGAGATAAGACGCAAAAGAAGTTGAATTGGCACAGAGAGCAAATGAAGACGGAATAAACTCGGCAAACGGAAGGTAAAGGTAACACATGACGCCAACAAAGGCAGCAATGGGCTCAAACCCAGGAACACTAACGCAAAGCCAACTGTAACGAATGGGGGCGGCGATTCACAACTAGCTACGTAGGCTGTGCAAGAAAAAGAAAACATGAACGAACACCGGACACAAGGTGCAGCAAGCAGCAGCAGCGGCAGTAACCGATACGAAAAGTGCTCTAAAAACAGCAAAAAGAAACATTAAAAACATAGTGTTATGAAGATCCAAAGGAAAAAGGCGCCACTCACCAACAAGTGAGGTCTTCTTGGAATGCAGCAAAAGGCTTCATCATCCCGCCACTGCAGCAGAGGCCAAACGAGCCTCTTCTGCTGCAGAGACACAACGACCTTACCCGTTGCTGCTTCCCAAACAAAAACATTGTGCTCAGATGCTGCTGCTGGTGTTGCTGCTGCTCCCGACGCGCCTGCTGCAGGCGTTCCCGCTGCTGCTCCCGAAGCTGCTGTAGATGCAGCATCTGCTTTGCTGGATGGAGCTTCAGCCCCGCCTTCAGCGCTGGCGGCGCTGCTGCTGCGCTGCTGCTGCTGCTGCTGCTGCTGCATCAGCTGAGTCCTCATGTCCGGCTGAATGTTGGCTACCAAGAAAGTGCCCAGCGGTGACCAGTGGAGAGCTTTCACCTGCGCCTCCTGGTCCACCTGCAGGACTTCTTGCTGCTGCTGCTGGTCATCCTGAGGAACTATTTCGGGCTTTAGCGTCACAGTTACCAGCTTCTGCTGCAGCTCCTCAGCTACCAGCTGCAGCACGTGCTCCCTCATCGCTGCTGCTGCTGCTTGAGCTGCCGTGGGTGCAGCAGCGGGCGTGGCGCCAGCTATTGCTGCAGCAGCAGCAGCAGCAGTTGACGGCCTTTTCAGCTCGCCCTCCTCCTGCTTCAGCAGCCAGTCAGCCCTCAGCAACTGGTAAGCTGCTTCCTGCTGCAGCTGCGGCCCCACACTCCACGTGGGATGCTCCAGCAGCAGCAGCTCGCCAGCAGCAGTAGCAACAGCTAATCTCCTGCCACAGGGAGACCACAAGGCCTCTTTTGTTGCACCCGGGACAAACAGCAGCGGCATCAGCACAGTTCGCTGCTGCTGCTGCTGCTGCTGCTGCTGCTGCTGCTGCGCTGCCACCTGTCTGTCACTGCCCTTTTCATCTTTGGCTGTAGTGCTGGCTGACTGAATCTCTAGAGAAGCTGGCTGCTGCCCACTTGCTGCAGCAGCGGCCGCTGCTGCGCCTGCGTCTGTTGCTGCATCTGGCGCTGCTGCTGCTGCTGCTTCCTGGGGAGCCAGCTGCACCTTCAGCAGCTGCAGCAGCGTCAAGCCTTTCTTCTCACGGCACAGCAAGCAGCAGCCAGCCTCAGTCTTTAAGATTTGCGGAAGAGGAGGCACTGATGCAGCAGCAGCAGCAACAGCAGAAGCATGGTCTGCGGGGTCGGACCCCGCGCTGCAGGAAACGGGCACCTGCTGCTCGCTTGCTGCAGCAGGTGTTGCATTTGCTGCTGCTGCAGCTTCAGCTGCTGAAGTCGCTGCTGCTCCACTGGAGCCTTCCACGCTGGCTGCTGCTGGTGTTTGTGCTGCTGCTCCAGTGTCGCTCATCTCCACAAACAACATATCGCGAGCTACGGAGTGCAAAAGATTCAGTTGCTGCTGAAGCTGCTGCTGCTGCTGCTGCTGCTGCTGCTGCTGCTACTGCTGCTGCTGCTGCTGCTGTTGCTTCTGCGAACTCTAAGCTAAGTGCAGTTCTTTGCGTCACTATTCCCTGCAGACACCCTGCTGCTCCACTTGCTGCTGCAAAACCTGTATAGGCCTGCGGAAGAGCTGCTGCTACTGCTGCTAGCGCTGCTACTTGTTTCCCAGCTGCCCAGCTTCTGCAGTGGCTTCTTGAGCTGCTGCCGCCGTTGCTGCAGCTGCTCCTTGTTGCTGCAGCAGCGGCGGCTGCTAGGACCCCCCCGCAAGTGCTGTTTGCGTTTGCTGCAGACCTGAAGCGGATTCCTGCTGCTGCTGCCCCCCGCGCTTCAGCAGCACGCCCTACTGCGCAGCAAATGCTGAAAGATGCTTCTAAGAAGCTGCTAAAGAAGTGTTTTGCAATTCCCAACAGCTGGTGGAAAAGACAGACAAAAAGAACGAAAGCAGCAGTGCCACAAAACTAGAAACTTTGCCGGACATGCAGAAGCCCCCAAACCACAAACACTTCCCAATAGACACTGAGCTGCTGCGCCTTGCTGCGCTGCTGCACCAGCCCACAGGCCAAGACTGCCACAGCGGTGGACCTGCAGCTGGCCCTGGTTTCTGCTGCAGGGAGGAGTGCACTTTGCTGCAGGCGGAGCCGCAGCAACTTGGAACAACCCCTTCTGCTGCTGCCTCACTCAGCAGAAGACCGCGGAGCAGCAGCACGAAGCAGCCCGCAGTCCTCACAGAAAACCGCCGCGGTCACAGAAAGCCACAGGCAGCTGCAAGCATGCACAGAGGAACCCTCGAAGCACAGGCACTGCGGAAACTTCCCAGCGAAGCCGCCGCAGCAAGAAAGGGGAGATGCAACTTTCTGCTGCGCGGTGCTGCGGCTCCGGATTTCCTTGCAGCTTCCGCTCCGGGTGCTGCTCCTTAGCCGCTGCAGCTGCCGTTGCCGCCTGAAGCTGTGATATTCCGCAGAAGCTGGAAGGATACAGCCGGTGCTGTTGCAGTTATGGGCCTTGGCGTTGTGTCTGCCCACTGGGAGGCAGCAGTAGTAGCACCAGGGAGAGCAAATGCCTCGCCGCTGCCGCTCTACATGCAATTGAGGTGTACAGACACCCCCCTCGCCCCAGTTGCTGCTCTCCGATTAAAGGATGGCAGTACAAGAAGGAAAATATAACTGAAAGATAAAAGGAACCAAGGCAATGGGAAATACTCTAATGCAGAAAGAGCCGCAGGAGGGCAGCAGGCTAGGGTTCAGGGTTCAGGGCTAGGAGGGGAACATGCCCCTAGAGAATGGGAACTTGCAAGGCACGAAAAAGCAGAGAGGGACACGTGCTGCTGTGCTGCTTTGCTGCTCGCCGTTGAGCTTGTTGCCGCTGCAGCAGAAGCCACTACAGTAGCAGCCGCTACTGCTGCTGCTGCCGCTGCTGTGCTGACAACCCAGGCCACAGCAGCAAACGCCGCTGTGCCAACATGTCCTTCATTTTTAATTTAAAAAATAAAACTACAAGATAACATCCACGAGAACTTCCTGTTTCCTAAGCCCGTGTACGGAGACTCACGGCTCCTTCGAAAGACCCCTCACGGCCCTATTCACGCCGCAACACTCAACTTCCCGGTGAACTAGCAGCGCAGTTTTGTCAAACATGAAACCCTGCATGCTTTAGCACAAATCATACGTGGAACTGCATCATTACTTTAAGACATGTGGTCGGCAGTGCTGGGTTTCTGGGTGGGGTCTTGTGGCTCTTGGCAACAGACAGAGCTTGAAGAGAGGCGAGCACGGAGTTTCGTAGCACTTTTGCATTCTACAATGGAAGCCCTGCTTCAGTACTTAGTCCAGAAGTCCCACAGGATAAGCTGACTGTCTTGCTGTGCTGGCGCGAGGTGTGCCTGCTGCTCGCCGTGCGGTAGAGTTGCTATCAACAACTAGCCAGCGGGGCGAATGCGCAGTGATGGAAGTCAGAAGCCTGCATCGCTCTAGTGGGCCCCAACACTTTTATGGGCACAGAACTCACTACGTATAGTGCTGCACTAGGAGCTTAGCGACTTCGAGAGAGCTAGGCGGACGACACACGGCAGAAACGCTCGTTTCCCAGGGCAAGGACTTACTTGTAGCGCAGTGGATTTTGCTGAGGTTTGGCCCAGGAGGGGTATAGTTTGAGAGAATAGAAAGTTAAAGCACTGCAACGGTCTCTAGGGCTACACATTGGGCAATTAAGCGTCTCTGGCAGGGGGCTGCGTAAGTTGCAAATGTTAGCAGCAGTTCCATGCCTGAAGGAGGTGAAAACGGAGATTCTGTTCTCTACATCTACAGAATTTTTCTCTCCCTGAGAATTTATCACATTTTGGACATTCGGAATCCTTGCAAGTAGCCAATACACTCCTGAAGCGGAGACCAGGGAGAGCTGCTCGCCGTCAGCATTATCGCATCAGTGCTCAGAGAACGCCAGCTTGGATTGCTTCAATTTTAACTGATGACGCCTGCAGCCTTGTGGTTGCCGTAAGGCTTACAGAACAGTGGAGTTTGACAGTAAATTTAGAGATGCGTTCTCGCTATGCACACAAGCCCAAGGTATCTGCTGTCTAGAGTATGCCGTTTGACCCCTGCTTGCGTCAAGACTAATGTGCACACAAATTTACAGCCAAGCTTACACATTCCGCATTCATTATGAGTTGCGAATGCTGACTTCATGTGCTAGCGAATAAGAGAGTTCGAGTGAAGAGGTCCGGTGAACGCCTTTTCACAATTCCACGACTAATTACCACTCTAATGTCGCGCCCAAAACAGCCAACAGCTAGGTTTGAAGTTACAAATTTGCAGTAGTGGCTAGGTCTGCGTTAAAGGACCTTATTTTTTGGGTTCGACCTTTGGAGTGGGAGGCCCCATAAGCATCGTAGTGAAAAAGCAGTAGATCTAGGCAAGATGATAAGGGCGCTATGGAGTCCCCATGGGTCGTTTTCGTCTCTCGTCGTTTCTTCAAAGGGCGTGAGTATTTCTAAGGGGGGGAGAAAAGCGGTAAAGAGCGTGTATATTTATGTTGCTGCGCCTTGCCCTCAGCATAGCAGTCTTCCGTCGGCTTCCATTTGCTAGTTGCTGGTGGAAAGGCGGAGACTTCGCCTCCCGTACTTATCCTTTGTTGCCCGGTGAAAGCTGAAACGCATTCACTAGTGCATAGGTGAGATAATTGAGGTATAAACTTTGAGAGCACGGCTTCAACAGTCCAACTACTGCTAACGGAACGAAACGGAGTCCCCAACAAGTAGAAGTGCTTGCTGTTTCACTTTCCAGTAAATTGGGATATCTGTGAATTACTACAAATGTAGGAGCGAATCAATAGAGGTGGCCATTCAGTATTTCATGCTGACACCAATTTGGCAGCCATTTGGTTGGCAGTTTGTGAGCTGCGTTTAGGCTCGTACCTTATTCTTAGTTTCACGTTAGCAAGACGATGCGTTGCGATCGTTCCAAAGCGCTGCGATCTCAGACCGTGTAGGAGATCCAGTGTCCTTGGCGCTTTTTGGCTGCTACATTGGGAGACCCTGCTGAAACGCATATTAGCCGGCCTGTGCAAACTATCGGACAGTAGAGGAGTTTATACTTTGGTCGATGCCATGTTATGAATACATGCAGTACTTCATACGGAATTTGGTGAGCCTAATGTCGGTTAGAGCCGTTTTAAAAGCGCTTGGATGAATGCTATTGCTATAGCTCTGAGTTGCCAGACGCGTGATAGATGCATTGATGCATTCTAACTAATTAGGGGTTTTAGTATTTTGGCAAAACGTAATAGGAACCACAACAACAGATTACCAAATTCATGTTTGGATGATGATTTGCGAACACCAGTCTTAACGTTCCAATCCTCATCCGGAGTTTCTTGATGGCTACAGCAGGCGTATCGCTAATAAAGAGACAAAGCTCCTTTTTGACGGATAAGCAATAAAAACTCATTATTACCATCCAGTGCTTCCAAAAAGCAGCTATTACCTGTTGTGCTCTTTATGAGCTACGCTAGGGACAAACTTTCTTCCGCTTAAAGTGTTTCGAACAGCAGGCGCAGTTGTCCAGTGTTTGTTCTTAGTCAATACCATGCTGTCAAGTTTTCTTAGGCATCTGCTTATCTCCAAAAAGCGTTTCCGCAGTGCTCATGTACATTTAGTTTCAAGTTTTGAGGCCATGAATGATCATAGTGCATCTTATACTGTGAAAGTCTCTCAACAGAGATTTCACACATAATATTATCTTGGAGGAGGCAAGAAGGTGAGTAGAACGAATCTGGATACCCTTTCTGCCGAACGAAAAATCCGCCAAACTATAGAAAAGGATATGCCGGCTAAAGTATGAAAGGAAAATAAGGGAAATTAAAGCACGCTGGCTGCTGAGTGATATAGCCCTCCAAGCGGCTGTTGCCTTGTGGGGCAGCCCGCTGGTTTCTATTATAAGTCTGCAAGCCGAAGAGTATTTCTCCTCAACATCCCCAACATATTTCCGTTGTAACCCTAAACAGATACTTCATTTTACTATTGCGCTAATTACCAGAAGAAGCTTTGGAATAGAAATGAGTTTTGCCTAAGTTTCCTTCCATGCATGAGGCATTAGTTGACTATTAGCGTTTACATTGCCCTAGCACCTAGTTTTGGCACTTCTCCACTAAATCAGTCTACTCATTCATATTACCTAAGTAGCATATTTTCTTCTATCTGCGTCAAATTGTTGCTATCACTTTTTCATAAAACCATGACCTCGCGCACACGCTTTTTGCAAGGTGCTCCAGCACTGAACATCTTCTTCATGCATGCTGCCTTCCATATGGCTTTCCCGGCCAGCGTCATCTTTGGAGCTGGTTAGGAAGCTGCGTTGATAGAGAAATCTGAAAAGTCCAAAATTTGCAACACGGTTTTCGCAGCACAAGCTGCGGAAGGATTATTGAGAAATTGTCAACATGTTCTGTATCGATGCCTGGTAATGAGCTGACATGTAGCTGAGGGTGTGCCCTAACTAAAACTCAGTTTTTACACGAAAGAAGCGCAAATGCATGGGTAAAATGGCGAAACAAGGGAAAAAGAACATTAGATGGGACATACTTCAAGGCAACAAGGCGGGACTCCTGGGAGACCGAGGCGCCTTGGGCACAACTGAGTTATGCTGAAATCGGCCCAATATTTCCGTTCATGTGCTCTCATGCTGCAGGAAGCATGATCGCTACAAGGTCAAGTAACCCACAAGGGCCATTAGTGGAGCCGCCTAAGGCCTAAATCTGCGAATTTCGCACCTAGAGAAAGTGCTCTGGCAAAAGGACGGCCTTATGGGCCTTCGCTGTGAGAATAATGAAGTGCATCGAGCTTCTTTATCGAGTCCAGCGTCCTTTTCATCAAGCTCCAATATGTTCCCTATACGTCAA
>NW_013655314.1:68692-101192 GCF_000499385.1 Eimeria necatrix
GGTAACCGCTGCGGATCTAGAAATTGTTGGTGCTTTGGCTCCTACGCTCACTCCCCCTATGACGAAACTCTTCCAGCGCCTCTGTGACCGCGCGCGGAGTCACATCCTGCAGGCAAAGTGGCGTCAGAAATACTACGCCGACGCTCGCCGTAGGGCTGTGGAATATAAGGTGGGCGACCAAGTCTGGCTTAGTGCCAAACACTTGCCTGCTCTTAACCATTGTTCTAAGTTTGAACCCCGATACCGGGGGCCCTTCACTGTGACTGAACGCATTGGCACGGTCGCTTACCGTCTTGCTCTGCCCCCAACATACGAGGGACACAATGTTTTCCATGTTTCACAATTGGTTCCCCATCACCCCCGTGATTCCGCTTTGGTTCCACGCGAAGCTCCGGTTGGTTGGCCTCCAACTCGCGATGACGCCGGCAACCTTACGGACCAGTATCTTGTCGACTATATCATGGACCAAAGAGGGACTGGAGAGGAAGCCCAATATCTTGTTAAGTGGAGGGGCGCCCCCGAGGAACGGGCCACATGGGAACCCGCTCACCACTTGGCAGGGTGCCCCGCCTTAATTCGGGCCTGGCAACGTCGCAAGCGCCGACGCCTTCCATCCTGATGACGATAGGCTCCTTCTTCTTCTCTTCCCGCTGCTCTCGTCCTTCATATTTACACGTTCGCCGCCCATTCTCGTCCGAAACGGGGGGGGAATGGGTGCTAGAGCACCTTACAATCCAAGACTCAACCAGCTGTTAGAGTGGTTGGAGAATGATTCCGCCTCCGCAACTGCTGAGACTCGTGAAGATCAGCCTAATTCTTAGTCAAAGATGGCTGATCGGCTAGACGTGATAGCCAAGGGCATACTCCCCTGACGTGCGGGACGTCCTGAGGTTATCGCGATGCGGGATGAACGGAGAGCTGGAGCAGAAGGAAGGCCGAGAACATCGACAAAAACAAAAAAATATATAATAATAAATAAATTGGCCAAGCGGTTTCGGTTCGCTAGCAGGGGGGGAAGTTGTAGTGCCGGGCACTACAATTGACCCTCGTTGCTACACCCGAAGACTTTCTAACGCGGAAAGCATGAGTAATATCGAATAATATTAAGGCATAAAGCACCGTGGATAGTTGAAAACCATAAGAGAGAACAATGGGCTCATTAGCCCGCACCAGGTGCGAGTTTGGTTGCGATTTTGATCGCGAGGTTTGGTGCCGCGACGCGACTCGGGCACTGATCCTCGGCGAAGGTCAGCTTTCAGTTCTATTATTCTGGGTTCTTGCACCTCAATAATATGAACTCAACTGTATGAAGATTTTCAAGGTATTTCTTAGTAGTCGTCTATTGTCAGGTACCTTTGACCGACTGAGCCGAGCGTCCGCCGAGTCGGGCTCGCCAAGGGACGTACGTAGTAACAGTGAAGACCGCTGTTCACTACAATGGGCCTTCGCTGTGAGAATAATGAAGTGCATCGAGCTTCTTTATCGAGTCCAGCGTCCCTTTCATCAAGCTCCAATATGTTCCCTATACGTCAACAGACAGTTTTAGCGAACGCGCGCACATTTACTGTTACGGAATATAGCGGCCCAGTAAATGTAGGATACACCTGAGCATGGCAGGAATATCTGCCTTTCCTTCCGACCCTGCGACCTCCGTCCAGGGGCGCTGGCTGCGTCGCCGTATTTTCTGCAAGCAATAACTTTTTTCCCAAGCCGCAAGCAGGCCTAAATGCAGCCTTTTCATGGCGTTATTTTTTATTTATGTAAAAATTCCAAGCGTGCCCCCCGAAGTACAGTTACAGCTGCGGCGAGGTTAAGGCCCACTTCATCTTCGCAACCACACTACATCGGCGGTGAGCTGCGCTGAGTATCGTGAAGGCAAGAATAATTTGTCAGTATCATGCGTTGCAGTGTCATGCTTTATCGGTAGCAGATGCCTACGATCTGCCAACCACAGATGCTTCCTAATATTCAGGCGGCGCCTGGCAGCTAATCGTCGCCACACAGTCCCCGGGCAACCACTCGCCTCCACACAAGGCAGTTGGACTCGCGAGATATGCGGCCACCAAATATTACTGCAGGCTCACAGAAACGTGTTGACGCAGGCAAGGCCAAGGTTTTCAAGGGCCATCGTGCTGCCGTGTGAGGGATGATGATGACCACTCAACGCGCCTTGAGAGGCGACGAACAGTCTCTCGCTTCCTCCAAGATATAGACATACAGCAAATTTTAAGCTCTATCATGACTGTGGAGCGGCCTGATTCTACTCGTTCTAGCATTGCCAAGACCCCGAGAAACGTGCCGTTCTCCTTTGCCGCGAGCGAAGAAGAAAACTTTCTCGGCCCAGTGCGGGAACAGATAGTCCCTCCTTGCAACTTTGTCAACGAGGCAGCGCACCTCGACAGGAGGCAAACAAAAACTTTGCCTGGCACATATGAAGGGCCTTACCACATGGAGGAGACCGCGCTCTGCCAACAGCCAGAAACGCGCCCCTTGCGAGCCGGCGAAGAGGAAACAAGGCGGTGCTTCTCATAGTATCTTCTGAAAGTCTCTGCTGCCGCGCATCCCCAGCATATTCTCTCATTGAAGAGAAGATGAGTATTTACCGATTAAAGCCTCGCAAGCTGCAGCGTAATTGATTCTTCCATGCAGAGACAGGCTTGCCGACTGGCCGAACAATGGCTGAAGATGCATGCTCCTGTAAGATAGAGAGACGAAAAGCTTGCGCAGCAGACGTACCTTAAGAAAATAAAATAATATCATGCCGTTTATAATGCGAAGTTTATTCGGCATTTAGGATGTCAGTCAGGCAAAACATGGGCACTGCAAGGGGGCGCTCATATTACGCCAGCACTTCTTTTGATCGCGCCGGGAGCACGCTCAAAGCGGCGCTTTTGCGACGCAGCCATTGTCTCACCAACCGACCAGCATTGGTGGACCACATTTACGCTATGCCAAAATTAGTTCTGCATATGCTGTAGTAAGCCTGGTGCTTGCTTCTGACGGCAGCATCCTAGATTCCCAGCTACATGTTAAATGAGGTGCCGAATGTAGTACCTTCGCCTTGCCTGCATCTAACCAAAGCTGCGTTATAGCTCTCCTTTACAATGCAGAGCTTTTTTCAATAGCTAGAGAAAGATCTGTGCCAGCCATAAATCTAATGGCGCTGGTCCAGTACTCTACGCGGACTGAGCGCTAAAACAATGTCGGCTAGGTCACCAACAATTCTGCCCTCAATCACTTGACAGTCGTACAACTATTCTGCCTTTCTCTGCTATTTACCGTAGGCTATAGTTCCTGTAGCTAAGACGCATACCATTACACACTGTGGCGCAGTGACGGCCACACATCGAGGATCGCAATGGCCTGATTCGTGGGAAGACATGGGATCTGCCATTCCCGGGGAATTCGCTCTACGAGCACTGCCGACTTTTTGACTTTCTGCGCCGAACAGTTGAGAGAGCAGTTTTAGTTAAACCTGCTTCAATCTGCTGCATGTTTTGTTATCGAGTGAAATTAGTGGTGGCAATTCAACAGCCGCGCCGGTATGGATGAAAATCAGCATACGCACAAACGGCGTCTCACACAAGGCAAGGTCAAGTTCAGCAGGTTTTGCCTCCTTGATCTATCAGTAGATACTTCCACTGGTAACTACCGAATCAGGTGCACGAACTTCCACTGATCATCAACGCACGCAATCAATGATCACTTCTTCAGACGTAACCTTGTCATACTCTGGAACCACCTTCTTCAACACTGAAGGATAAGGGCAACAATAATGGCACCGGGAGCCTAAGCAAAAGCGAAAAACAAACTCTAGGGCGTGTTTTTTGCATAGTGATGGCGCAGAGTATGACGATTCGTTAAGGCTAGGCTACAGACAAGCCTTGGCAGTCTGTCGACTCCTGCAACATCTCACATTGCCTTATGCAACAGCGCAGCAGCCCTGAAGCCATCTACGCTTGAGCAGCGGTCGGTAGCGACACAGGCTAGCCAATGAGAAACTGCGGCTACTTAGCTTATGTGCGTCAATTCAACACGATACCCATGCTTCATTCTCTAAAACCAGTTGTACATTCATGCCTGATGTAGGGAGAGCTGCACAGAGGCCGCAAGAGCGCTAAGCCAAAACCATAGAAGTTTGCCATGTAGAGGAGATCCTTGACCTTTCACAGAATCCAGTACCGCGCACACGAGCAGCGGCCCCTTAACGCACATTGACAAGGCATCTCGTGCCGCTGTTGAGGCCCGCAAGGGCAGCGTGCATCCGTGGTTAATGTTCTTCAATGTAGACTCGACGATATTTTGACCATTTAATACTGGTCTCCATCCCCTCAGCACAGTGTCCTGTTCTGCGAGCCATCTGCACGCTTGGTATCAACGCTCTTGTCAATCTCTGTAGAGGGCTGCAACAGTGCACTCGCTGGTTGTGACGGCTCCTCACTCGGGCTTGGGAATTTTCGCTCTTTTTCTCGCAGGGGATTTTATCTCCCTCCAGCTTACTGTACCAGCTGGCAGATACATGGTGCCCTCCTGTCGCCGCTAAATTGTTTCCAGGCACTTCCAAGTTTATGTTCAACTGCACCGACTGAAATTTGTTCTACGCCTTTTTGACAGCACCCAGAAGACTCTGGAGGACGACAGGGCCAACTGTCATGACTTTCCCGGTTGCAAAAGAAATTGTTCAATTCAATACTCGATACTCTACGCCCTTGCTGCTCCAGACACCGCCTCATCTGCCCACTCTGGTCCACAGCAGCAACTGCTCTGCTAGGGCCAGCGACTGTAGCCCTGTTGCATAAGGGCAAAAAAGCAGCCGCTGTTTTAGCTGTAGTTATCGAATTTCCTACTCGAGCCACTAGTGGCAAGAAAAAGTGAGGGTGAGTTATGCTTCTGTTTGCTTGTAGCAGATCATACATTCTCAATGTTTGCCTCCGTGTCCCATTATCGAAACTTTCATGGTAGACATGTGGCCACTGCTTATGACGGGTGTTTGGATATCCTCTGGTATGTTTTAGAGGCTCTCTTCCTAGCCTTTTTATAAGCTTTCATTATGCCTTCTAGCGGCGTTCCTACATCTCGTGGTGGCGTCTCTCGAAAAAGGCATCCAAACGATTGTTAAAAATCATGTTTAGGCATCGATCACCTTTCCGTAGTTGAGAAATAACTGCTGACCATAATTACGTGGACCTGACGCGGCTTGAGTGTCCTCTACCAGCGGCCGTACGTCTTTCATACTGCTGAATTTCCACTTAGTCGATTGCTAATATTTTGGACGCAGCAATTGCTCTGCGGACTCACAGTGTGCTCGTCCAAAAGGTCTGCCCCTGCGCTGCCTGGTCAGCCATACAGTACGGAATGCAAACACTTATGAACATGACTGATGCGCTTTTGGCCCAGCCTTTGGAGTTCCTTGTTCCCATCATGTCTATAATTCGAAGGCACAGGGGCTCTTACTTCTCTTCAGACATCAAACTAAGCCTCACTTCCCTACTACAATGCAGCTCAGACGCAACTGGCCAATCCATTGGCAGCTAGCAGCCAGAGTAGAAAGTTAGTATGCATTCTAAGCAGGCATATGAGGCCTGCAGAGTTAGGGACCATGCTACGTTCAAGCTGGTTGTGACTCTGCTTTTCTAAGACCCGTGAGGGACTTCAAGCTGCCATTACGAATTATTTAATAACTACTGGCAGCAAAATGCCTGCGGGCTTTAAGGGGCTGTTGCTTTTTGCTGCTTTTTAGCTTTTATGTTTATCCCCAGTTGCTGCCTGCACGTGAGCAGTTGAAGATTGGGTTCAACAGCGCTGCTAGTCGTACCAAAGCTTAGCAACTGGTGCAGCAAACTATCTTAATAGGCAGCGCACGCAGGCATTTCTACTGAGGACTTTGGGTGTTTTCTGTGGCCATTTCAGAGATGGCAAGATCAACTTGCACAACATATAATTGCCAAATGGTAAAGAGCAGGTTTAACTTTCACTCTGCAACTGACAGCCCTTGCCCTGTATTATCCCTTTCTTTCTTTTGCAAACATTTAACACTTAATGGACTTATTTAAAATTGGCTGCGACGATATTTTAGCTGCAGCAGGCGGGCGAGGCGGCCGCAGAATTTGGCCCGAAACGGCGTGGCAGCGCCTCCAGCTGCACTTGCAAGAATGCGGCGGCGGATAGAGGCGAACTGCCCCTAATCTGGGGTTCTTTTTAGTTTTTTTAACAAATTAAAAAGGCAAATTGCCGCATTAATTGGCTGCAGAAGCTTCTTAGCCCGGCGCCACACACACACCTCGCACGAGTCGGCTGCGCCCCCCTATTCGCGGGCGCAGCGGGAAGAGCGGGTAATGTCTTTCCCTCCCTTCTTGATCTGCCCCTTTCTACGGATTTAAAGTTTGAAAAAAGACTTAGCAGCAAAAGGAGGACTTGGAGTTTGAGTTGCGCTGGCTTCCGCTGCGCTGGGTCCGTGTTGCAAGGGGGACGGGGAGAGGGGCCTGTGCTGCGTTGCTGCGGCTTTGTGGCACTTGTCTCAGTGCTGCAGGCTCCAAATAGTTCAAACTTTGCTTCAGTTTTGAATGTCTTTGCCCTTAATTTCCTCGCAGCACTCGCAGGACTAGTTTTCGCTGCAGCGGCTTGACGGAGCTGCTGCGCACATAGGTGGTGGGAGAGCCGGCGGGCGCGCATTTCCGATTTCCCTGGCCTTTCCGCGGCCTTTTGGGTCTTTTTTTTGTGGCATTTTGGATTTCCTTTTGTTTGCTTTTCAAGGAAAACGCGGAGCCGCAGCTTTAGCCTGCGATGCAGCGCCGCCCCGCCGGCCCCGCGCCCGCCGGACAGCCGTTTGCACTTGCAAGTCTGCATTTTCCGCGGCTTTGAGCCATTTTCCCAGCTTTCTGCAGGCCCCCTGGCCTGAAGCAGCACATTTAATACATTTAAATACCCAGCAGCAGCAATTTGCTGCGCAGCAGCCCCACAATGAAGCTGGAAGCTGCGCGCCAGCTCATCAGCAGCAAACTCCAGTCCATTCGCATGGAAGATGGCACTCTCGTTTACCACACTCTCCAGTTTCTTGTCGAGTCCGAAAGAGGTCCTCTTTGGAAACAATACCTTCTCAACCCTTCCATTTCCTTCGACGATGTCGTCTACGTCTTCGTCGTGAGTCCCGCTGCTGCTGCTGCTGCTGCTGCTGCTGCTGCTGCTGCTGCTGCTGCTGCTGCTGCTGCTGCTGCTGCTGACTGAGCCACAGCGTCCACTGGAAGCGTTGCTGAAGCGGACGGCCGCAGCAGCGAAGGGCGCGTGCGCGCTGCAGCGCAGCCCTCATGGCCGCTCCTGCCGCTGTTGTTGCTGCTGCTGCTGCTGCTTCTGCTGCTGCTGCTGCTGCTGCTGCTGCAGTGCTTCATCGTGGTGATGATCCTGCGGCTGGTCATCAGCGGCGGCAGCAGCGGGGCGCTGCGGCAGCTGCCCTGCATTTCGAAGCGGATTGCAAAGTCTTTCGATTTGGTCCGCCCGGGGAAGCTGCACAAGTTCGGGGAGAATGTCTGGTGGGTCCTCAGCAGCAGCAGCAGCAGCAGCAGCAGCAGCAACTGCAGCAGCAGCAGCAGCTGCTGCTGCTGCTGCAGGGCACTTGAACAGCTGCGGAAGCGACCAGTCCGAATCGCCTCCCTGCCGCTGCACTGCTGCTGCGCTGCTGCACTGGTGCGCTGCGCTGCTGCGCCGCTTTGCCGCCTGCTGCTGAGCTGCTGCTGCTGCTGCTGCTGCTGCGCTGCTGGTGTGGGGCAGGTACACTATATGGCACGGCAGCGCCTGCGTGTGGGGCTTTTATGTGCTGCTGCAAGAATTCGGAACTAAAGAAGTCCCTGGATGGCCCCGGCTGCACATGCAGCAGCCCGACGGCCGCTGGTGAGCTGCTGCCGGACACGCCCACCGCGCTGCTGCTGCTGCTGCTGCTGCCGCTGCTGCTGCTGCTGCTGCTGCTGCTGCCTTGTCCTTGCTGCTGCTGGCCTTCTGCCTCGCTGGCGCTGCTGGCGGTCTTCCCTCGCTGCTGCTGCTCCCGCCCGCGCTGCGGGACCCCTTCGCCCGTGCTGCTGCCCCGCAGCAGCAGCAGCAGCAGCAGCAGCAGCAGCAGCAGCAGCGCGTTTGCTGCAGGTACTGGATGAGCGCGCCGGAAGAACTGCAGCGGGGCTCCGGGGGCTGGCCGCTGCTGCTGCCGTCAGTGTCGACGCGGAATTATTATCTTTTTCAACTTTCTTTTTGGCTAAGTTGTTTGGCATTTATAAATGTGGAAACTCGAAGAAGAGATTTTGCAATTCTTTTCATTCACCACTTCGTCACCATCATGCTCGTCGTCTTCTCCTACTGCTGCTCCTACTGGAAGATCGGACTGGTACTTCTTTTTTATTTATTTTCATTTATTTTTATTTTATTTATTTTATTTATTTTATTTAGTTTCCGAACTTTCAAGTTTTATTCTTTTAATTTCATTTAATTTCATTTTCAACTCCGCACTGCGCTCCCACGCTGCGCCCAGCGGCGCGGTGTACGTACACCTCGCGCGGTCTCGCGACCCCAGGCGCCTGCCACTCAAACAGCAGCAGCAGCAGCAGCAGCAGCTGCTGCTGCTGCTGCTGCTGCTGCTGCAGCTGCTGCTGCTGCTGCATTCCCAGCTGCTGTGCATCCGCGCAACCTGCTCGAAGCTGAAAAGCCAGCTGCCCCCCCTCCCTCCCCTGCACCGCCGCTGCTGCTGCTGCTGCTGCTGCTGCTGCTGCTGCTGCGCAGGTGGTGCTGCTGCTGCACGACGCAGCGGACGTGTTTCTGTATTTGTCGAAGTCGCTGCACTACAGCCGCGTGGGTTCGGGGCTGGTGGAGTTGTCTTTTTGTCTTTTTGTAATTATTTATTTCACAACAAGACTTCTTCTTTTTCCCTTTTACTGCGTCAAACCCACTCTCAACACTCAACTCATCAGAGCCCTCACGCAGGACTTCGTCGAGTCTCGCTGGCGCATCCCCGGCGGCCTCGTCCTCCCCTGGTTCCTCGTCGTCCTCCAGGTCCGCATGCATGCATGCATGCATGCATGCATGCATGCATGCATGCATGCATGCATGCATGCATGCGCATGCATGCATGCGTGCATGCATGCGTGTTGCATGCATGCATGCGTGCATGCATGCGTGCATGCGTGCGTGGGTGCTGGGTGCATGCGCGTGCGGGTGCATGCGTGGGTGGTATATATACATGTGTATATGTATGTGTATAAGTAAATATATTATATATATTATTATTATATATATTATATATTATATGTATGTATATATGTATGTGTATAAATAAATGTATTATATATATTATATATATGTATATATGTATGTGTGTACATAAATATATTATATATATTATATATATGTATATATGTATGTGTATAAATATATGAATATATATATGTATATTTGTATGTGTATAAATAAGTGTATTATATATATTATATACATGTATATCTGTATGTGTATGAATATATATAATATATATTTATATTTATATAAATATATATTATATATATTCATATTCATGAATATGTATAATATATATTTATATTTATATATATATTTATATATATATGGCGCCATGAGCCGGACTCCGTTTCCTTTCTGATTCATTTTTATTTAATTTAATTTAATTTAATTTTGTTTAATTTAATTTAATTTAATTTGAATTAATTTGATTTATTTTATTTTTCAGGTTTTGCACATTTACTGGTTCTGGTGCATCATAAGAATGGCCGTGGGCCTCATCACAGCTGTCCGCAGTAAGTGAAGCCCCAGTGCTGCTGCTGCTGCTGCTGCTGCTGCTGCTGCTGCTGCTGCTGCTGCTAACTTCTGCTGCTGCTGGTGCTGCCAGACTCACTCTGTCGTAAATTTAAATTGACAAATTGCTGCTGCTGCTCCTGCTGCAGCCAGACTCACTGCTTCATGAATTCAAATAAAGTCGCCGCTGCTGCTGCTGCCAGACTCTCTCCTGCTGCTGCCGGACTCTCTCGTTTACCAGCTCAGACTAACGAATTGCTGCTGCTGCTGCTGCTGCTGCTGCTGCTGCTGCTGCTGCAGATGGGTCGCGAGAGGACTGCGAGGACGTCCGCAGCGAAGACGAAGATGAGGGAGAAAACGGAAGTGAAGAAGGAAAAGCTCCAGCAGCAAAGAAGCAACAATGACTTTGGCATTTGCTTCTCCGAGCGGCGAAGTCCCGCGCTGCTGCTGCTGCTGCTGCTGCTGCTGCAGCAGCTGCTGCTGCTTGTAGCCCTCATCTGCGCTGGCGAAAAGATCAGCGTGACCACTTGATCTTCGGCTCTGCGGGGGGCACTGGGAAGCGCAGCATTATTTGCTGCTGCAGCAGCAGCAGCAGCAACAGTCGCAGCAGCAGCAGCGGCAGTCGCAGCAGCAGCAGCGGCAGTCGCAGCACCAGAGGCAGTCGCAGCGACAGTCGCAGCAGCAGCGACAGCGAGAGCGGTGGGAGCCGCAGCCGCAACAACAACAGTCGCTGCAGCAGCGGCAGCAGCAGCGGCAGCAGCAGCAGCAGCAGCAGCGGCAGCAGCAGCAGCAGCGAGAGCAGCAGCAGCAGCTCTTTAGAAACTGCGTAATCTGCGTTGCCCCAAAAACCCTGCGGCTCTTTTTGTCGCTTCAATGACTGCTTTGTCTCTTAAGCTTCAGCGCTTTTGCTTCTCTGCTGCTGCAGCAGCTAGCACCATTTGCTGCTCTGCTGCTGCAGCAGCTAGCACCATTTGCTGCTCTGCTGCAGCAGCAGCTAGCACCATTTGCCGTTCTGCTGCAGCAGCAGCTAGCACCATTTGCCGTTCTGCTGCTGCAGCAGTTAGCACCATTTGCTGCTCTGCTGCTGCAGCAGCTAGCACCAGTTGCCGCTCTGCTGCTGCAGCAGCTAGCACCATTTGCTGCTCTGCTGCTGCAGCAGCTAGCACCATTTGCTGCTCTGCTGCTGCAGCAGGTAGCACCATTTGCCGCTCTGCTGCTGCAGCAGCAGCAGCTGCAGCAGCAGCAGCTAGCAGCGTTTGCTTATCTGCAGTAGCAGCAGCAGCTAGCACCATTAGCTTATCTGCAGCAGCAGCAGGGGCTAGCAGCGTTTGCTTCTCTGCAGCAGCAACAGCGTTTGCTCCACTGCAGCAGCAGCAGCAGCTAGCAGCAGTGGGGCAGCAGGCAGTCTGCGGCTAGTGTCTGTACACCTCAGATGCAAAATAAAAAGTCTCAAGTGCCCCGCGCCTTTGCTTTGAATGTTCGTGCTGCAGCTGCAGCTTAAGCAGCAAAAAGCTACAGCAGCAGCAGCAAAACAAGGGAATCGCGCGGTCCCTGCTGGCTGCTGCTGCGCTGCTGCTGCTGCTGCTGCTGCTGCGCACTTTGCGTGGCATTTACAGATAAAAAATGTCGACTGAGCGAAACGCGTAGCGCCCTGCAGCAGCAGCAGCAGCTGCTGCTGCTTGGAGCCGCAAGCAGCAGCAGCAAATGCAGCAACTGTAACAACTACAGCAGCAGCTGCAGCAACTGCCGCAGCACCTGCTGCTTAGAAGCACATGCAGCAGACGCAACAACACCAGCAGCAGCTGCAGCAGAAGCTGCTGCTTTGAGCCACATGCAGCAGCTGCAACAACAGCAGCAGCTGCAGCAAGTGCAGCATTTGCTGCAGCAAATGCTGCAGCAGCCGCTGCATAGAGCCACACGCTGCAGCAGCAGCAGCTGCTGCTGCTGCTGCTTAGAGCCACAACTTGAAGATGTAGCTGAGCAGCAGCAGCAGCAGCGGCAGCAAATAAACCCACCAGGGGCTCTTCGTGGTCTCAATTTTCATCTTTTGTGTCCTCGTGTAATTAATAAGGACCCTCCAGTACTTGTCATTCTCCTGCAGCAAAATCTTCTCTTGGGGGCCCCCCTGGGGGCCCCCAGGGGGGCCCCCCTGGGGGCCCCCCCGGGGGCCCCCCGGGGGGGCCCCCAGGGGGGCAGCTAGGGGGGCCCCCAGTTCTGGGAAAGCAAATAGACAGGAGGCCCCTAGTGCTGCCCAGCAGCCCTCTTGTCCAAAAAGGAATTCTAGGCGAACTCTTTCGCTGCCATCTGCTTCTTTTGCTGCTGCTGCTGCTGTTGCTGCTGCTGCTGCTGCTGCAGCAGCGGGAGGGGGGGCCAGCTCGGCGAGCAGCACTGCGGCGCCGTGGGCCTGCTGCTGCTGCTGCAGCAGCAGGGGCTTGTGCTGCAGCGCGACCAGCCGCCGCTGCTGCAGTGACACGGCTGCAGCAGCAGCTGCTGCAGCAGCTGCTGCAGCAGCTGCTGCAGGGGCCCCCTCGCCACCCCACAACTCCTCCAAAGAGCTGCTCAAAGAAGCAGCAGCTCCTCTTGCCCAATCAGCAGCAACAGCTTCTGCTGCTGCTCTCAAAGTTTGCTGCTTGAAGCTCACGGAGACTCCCATGAGGATCAAGCTGCAGCGGACAGCAGCAAGCGGCGCCGGCGCCTCCTGCTGCTGCTGCTGCTGCTGCTGCTGCAGCTGCTGCTGCACCTCAGCAGCAGCAACGGAGCCGTCTGCAGCAAACCGCAGACACAAGTGCGGCGTAGCCACAGGCGAAAGGGCCTCCATCTGCAGCGCCTGGGGGCCCTCGTCTGCTGCTGCAGTTGCTGCTGCACCTGCTGCAGCAGCAGCAGCAGCAGCAGCAACGGTCATGCCTGCGTCGCAGACGGCCCCCTTGCACTGCTGCGCTGCAGCAGCAGCAGCAGCAGCAGCAGCAGGACCCAGGCTGCGCAAGGAACAATAGAAGAAGCAGCAACTTTCTTTTTTATCCAAACCTGCCAGACACCGGAGGGCCCCCCTGAGTTGCTGCTGCAGCTGGGGGCCCCCCAGGAGCGCTGCTGCGCTTTGCTGCTGCAGCAACTTCGGCGGCAGCAGCAGGGTCACCTGGAGGCTCACGGGGCTGCAACACAGCTGCAACTGCTGCTGCTGCTGCTGCTGCTGCTGCTGCTGCTTGGGGTGCAGCTGCTGCAGTGGGGCCCCAGCAGCAGAGAGCGGCCAGACTTCAGCAGCTTTTAGAGGCGAGGGCGCGAAGCTGCTGGAGAAGTAGGAAAAGTAGACCGACGTGTCTTGCTGCTGCTGCTGCTGCTGCAGCAGCACGAACACGAAGGGCTGCTTTATGACCTTCCTGCTGCTGCTGCTGCTGCTGCTGGCCTCTTGTTGAAACGTTGCTGCAGCAGCAGCTGCCTCATCTGCTGCGTTGAGGCCCTGGGCGGCCCCCTCTGCAACAGCTTCCGCCAGCCGCCGCAGCTGCAGCTTGTCCTGCAGCAGCAGCTGCTGCTGCTGCAGCCGCAGCATCTGCTGCTGCTGCTGCTGCTGCTGCTGCTGATCAGAAGCGCAGCCCACCCGGGCCCAAAGCCCCAAAACTGCGACGCCCCCAACGAGGTGATGTGAGCAGCAAAGGGAAGCCTGTCGAATGAGCCTCTCTACCACCTGCTGCTGCTGCTGCTGCTGCTGCTGCTGCTGCTGCTGCTGCTGCATCTTTTCGAGAAACGCCAGGGCATCTTCTCCTTCTTCCAAGTCCGGGTCTGAAGACAAAGAGGCGAGAGGGGCCCACAGAAGAGCATGCAGGGGGGCCCCCTGGCCCTTGTCTTTGGGGGGCCCCTCTGCTGCTGCTGCTGCTGCTGCTGCTGCTGCTGGGGCTACTGCCCCCAGCAGCAGCCCCAGGGGGGGCCCCTCCGGCTGCGGCAGGGAGGCCCTGGTGGTGATGAGGCGCGACACAACCTCCGCCATGGTTCCGGAAACCCTAAACCCTAAACCCTAAACCCTAAACCCTAAACCCTAAACCCTAAAAGCTCATGCGGGACCTGCATGAGACTCCGTGGTTTCACCCGGGGGCTCTGCAGCTGCCTCTTTGGGCAAAATAGGCTTTTGTTTTGCTGCTGCTTCAGCTGCTGCAGCTGTCACTGCTGTAGCTGCCGCCCGCCGTGCCGCTGCTGCTGCTGCTGCTGCTGTCTTGCTGCTGCTGGGGCGAGTGGCTCTTTCTCTGGCGGCGAGACGGGACAAATCATGTTGAGTTGCTGCTGCTGTGCAATTTTAAGGGTTAGGGTTTAGGGTTTGAGTTCAGATACGCTCTTGCTAAACCCTTCGGCCCCCCGCCCGCAGCGGCGCTGGCGCGGGGGTTTAGACGCTATTCTAGGGTTTAGGGTTTGCCGATTCGCCTTAAAAAGAAGCAACAACGCAAAAGAAACACAAAACACTAAGCATGAGGGTTTAGGGGAGGGTTTAGGGTTTACGGAAAGGGTTTGCTGCTGAGGGAGATGGGCCTGGCGGCAGCAACGGCGGCGGCTGCAGCCGCCACCGTAGCGGCTGCTGCGCTTGTTGTGGTTTCTGTGGCGGTTTAGGGTTTAGGGTTTAGGGTTTCAGAATACAATTTGCTTCCTAAACGGAGTCGTGCCCTCAAAGGCCCCTCGGACCTCGTTTGCTGCTGCTGCTGCTGCTGCTGCTGTTGCTGCTGCGGGAGGTTCTCTGTCTTTTCTGCGCGTATTTCTGCCGCAGCCAAACCGCCTCAAGAAGATGTTCTTCATCAACTGGTAAACCCTAAACCCTAAACCCTAAACCCTAGGGCCTCTTTCAGCGGTGCCGCTGCAGCAGCAGCTCCGCAGCAATCAATGAGGGGTTTGCGTTCGCTGCTGGCAGCAGCACTGGCTTTGCCGGGTTTAGAGTGAAGGGCTTGTTGCTGCGGGTTCGGAGGTTTCCGGGGCCAACCCTAAACCCTAAACCCTAAACCCTAAACCCTCAAACCCCCAGGGCCTGTGGGGGTGCAGCTCTGGCCCAGCGCCGGGGGCCCTTCTGGCCTTTTGCCTCTGGGGGCCTCTTTGAGTTTGTCTGGGGCCCCAGGAGCAGCCTCACGGGCTGCAGCTCGAGGGGTTTCCCGGTGCCTTTTAGGGTTTAGGGTTTAGGGTTTAGGGTTTAGGGTTTAGGGTTTAGGGTTTGGGGGTTGGGGTCACCGGGAGGAGTGCAGCGCGTGCGGCTCGGGGATTGTGACGGGCTGGAGTTCTTCGGGAGGGCGTGGCGGGGCGCTGGGCCGGGGCTGCGGGCTGAGGGTTTAGGGTTTAGGGTTTAGGGTTTAGGGTTTAGGGTTTGCGCAGGTTTTGGGACGTGCTGGGCTACTTCGGACTTTCCCGCAAGTCCGCCCGCATTGTTTTTCTCGGCCTCGACAATGCAGGCAAAACCACTTTGCTGCACATGTTGAAGGACGACAGAGTGGCGCAGCACGTGCCCACGCTGCACCCCCGTGCGCTAGGGTTTAGGGTTTAGGGTTTAGGGTTTAGGGTTTAGGGTTTGGGTTTGGGGGTGGGGGGTTGCGGCTAGGGTTTGGGGTTTGGGGTTTGGGGTTGCGGCCGCTGGCGGCTGGGGGGTGCAGGCTGAGGACGGGCTGCTGCGAGGGTTTGCTGCGCCGGGCAGGGGGCAGCAGGGTTTAGGGTTTAGGGTTTAGGGTTTAGGGTTTAGGGTTTGGGGTGTGGGTTGGGGTGCAGACTCTGAGGAGCTCATTGTGGGAAAGATTCGTTTCAAGACGTTCGACCTTGGAGGCCACGAGACAGGTGGGCGCGCAGCAGACGCAGGCGAAGCCAGGGTTAGGGTTTAGGGTTTAGGGTTTAGGGTTTAGGGTTTAGGGTTTAGGGTTTGCGCGCAGCAAGGAGGATTTGGAGAGACTACTTCGCAGCCGTCGACGCAATTGTTTTCATGGTGGACGCGACGGACAGGGGCCGCTTCCAAGAGGCCAAGGAAGAGTTGACGGTAAACCCTAAACCCTCGAAGTCTAAACCCTAAACCCTAAACCCTAAACCCTAAACCCTAAAGTCTGGGCGTGGCGCCCCCGTTGGCCGCGAGTTGGGGGCTTCGTCCCGCCGCCCCAAACCGCAGGCTGCTGCCCCCGGCCGGCGCGGCAGCCAGGGAGCCGCTAGGGTTTAGGGTTTAGGGTTTAGGGTTTAGGGTTTGGCGTGCTGCAGCACTTGCTGGAAACGCAAGAACTTGCTTCTGTCCCCTTCGTAGTCCTCGGCAACAAAATCGATAAACCCCAAGCAGCCAGTGAAGAAGAGCTGCGGCAGCAGCTGGGCCTTTACGCCCACGTGACTTTCGGCCGCGACGTGCGCGAGGGTTTAGGGTTTAGGGTTTAGGGTTTAGGGTTTAGGGTTTAGGGTTTGGGCGCGGCCCCGGGCTGCAGCCCCCGCGGGGCCCTGCGCGGCGGCTCCGCCTGGCGCCGAGGGTTTAGGGTTTAGGGTTTAGGGTTTAGGGTGTCTTCCCTCATGGAGCTAGCAAGCAGCCACCGCCAGCAGCAGCAGCAGCAGCAGCAGCAGCAGCAGCAGCAGCAGCAGCTTTTTCTTTTCTTTGTGCTTCCGCAGCGCAAGCCGGTCCCAGGCGTCCGCCCAGTTGAGATTTTCATGTGTTCTGTCATCAAGCGCATGGGATACGCTGATGGTGAGGCTTGCTGCTGCTGCTGCTGCTGCTGCTGCTGCTGCTGCTGCTGCTGCTGCAGCGGGCGGCCCAGGCTGTGGCGCCACAGAGGCAGCAGCTGCTGGCCTTAGACAGAAGCCCTTGGGGCGTTTGAGGCCCCCCTTTGCTGCAGCAGCAGCAGCAGCAGCAGCAGTCTTTAAGGGGCTGCATGCAAATTGGTATTTATTTATTTTTTGCTTTTGCTGCTGCGCCTGACTGCTCCATTTGCTGCAGCATTCCGGTGGCTCTCTCAGTTCCTTAGCTGAGGCCCAGAGCCCCAGCGGGGGCCCCCCGGGGGCCCCCAAAGGGCCCCCAGGGGGCCCCCTGGGGTCCACTGGGGGGCCCCCTGGGGGCCCCCATTGGGCCCCCTGGGGGCCCCCATTGGCTCCCAGAGAGGCCCCCAAGAGCCCTCCGTGCCCCTGAGGCCGTAGAGCGGGGCAGCTGGGGGCCCCTGGGGGGCCCCCTAGGGGCCCCAGGGGTCCCCCTGAGGCCCCTGGGGGCCCCCTGGATGCCCCTGGGGGCCCCCTAGGGGCCCCTGGGGGCCCCCTAGGGGCCCCTGGGGGCCCCCTAGGGGCCCCTGGGGGCCCCCGGGGGGCCCCCCAGCTTCTTGTACACCTACGGCTCGCAGCCAGTGCCAGGGCAGGAGGAACTGTTGGCTGCGGGGGCACCAAGGGGGCCCCTTTGCATGCAGTGGGGGGCCCCCCGCCCGGCAGACTACGTTTAAAGGCCGCAAGGGGAGCTCCCTGGGGGCCCCTGGAGGGGCCCCTTGAGGGGCCCCTGGAGGGGCCCCTTGAGGGGCTCCTCAAGGGAACCCTCGAGGGGCCCTCAGAGGGCCCCTCAAGGAGCCCCTGGAGTGGCCCCCAGGGGGCCCTGAAGGGGCCCCTTGGGGGCCCCTAGGGGACCCCTTGGGGGCCCCTAGGGGGCCCTTGGGGGCCCCTGGAGGGGCCCATTGGGGGCCCCTAGGGGGCCCCTAGAGGGGCCCCCAGAGGAGTCCGTGGGGGCATGCGGGGCTGGTGGTGCCCTCTCGGATGTATAGACAGCTGGAGGCTGAATGCGCTGACAGACATATTTGTGTCTTTATAAGATCAAAGTGCATGCAAAGTGGCCTTCTCCCGGGCTGCTGCTGCTGCTGCTGCTGCTGCTGCTGCGTCCGCAGCAGCAGCAGCAGCAGCTTTAACTGCACATTTATCGCTTTTGCGCCTAAGCCTCAACACCCGAAGAGCTCCACAGCGCAGGCCGCGCAGCAGGAGAAAAAGAAACAATTAAACTAATTAAATTAATTAAATCAATTAAATTAATCAAATTAAATAAATTAATTAAATTAGATTTGTTCTGGAGTTCCTTTTGTAAAGTCGGGAAGCGTCTAGAGACGCAAAGTAGAACAGACAAACGAGTGACGCCGCGGGCCGCGCAGCAGCAGCAGCAGCAGCAGCAGCAGCAGCAGCAGCAGCAGCAGCGTCAGCAGAGAAAGCGGCAGACGGAAGGGCGCTAGGCAGCAGCAGCGGGAACTAGCGAAGCAGCAAAACAAACTGAGGAAGCAACAAACAAACGGAGGTCTTCAGCAGCAAAAAGAAAATGCAAAAAACAAAAAGAAACGGGAGCAGCAGCAGCAGCTGCTGCTGCTGCTGCTGAGGTGTATGTACAGACACCCCACGCCCCACACCACTGTGCTGCTGCCATTTATCCCTCTTCACTTTTTTTATTTTTTATTTTTTATTTGTGTCTCTTGGGAGCAGCGCCGCGAGGCCAGACACAAATTGCTGCTGCAGCTGGGCCCCTCAATTTGCTGCTGCAGCAAGGCCAACTCGATTTGCTGCTGCAGCAAGGCCAACTCGATTTGCTGCTGCAGCAAGGCCAACTCGATTTGCTGCTGCAGCAAGGCCAACTCGATTTGCTGCTGCAGCTAGGCCAACTCAACCTGCTGCTGTATCTAGGCCTTGTCGATTTGCTGCTGCAGCTAAGCCAACTCAATTTGCTGCTGCAGCTAGATTTGCTGCTGCAGCTAGTCCCGCTAGATTTGCTGCTGCAGCTGGTCCCGCTAGATTTGCTGCTGCAGCAAGTCCCGCTAGACTTGCTGCTGCAGCTAGTCCCGCAGATTTGCTGCTGCAGCTAGTCCCGCAGATTTGCTGCTGCAGCTAGGCCCGCAGATTTGCTGCTGCAGCTAGGCCTGCTCGATTTGCTGCTGCAGCTCCTCCGGCAGCCACAGCGACAGTTCTGCTGCTGCTGCTCTCAGCTGCTGCTCCCCCTGCTGCAGGGCCTCTAGGGTCTTGCCCAGGGCCTCTCGCCCTCGGCCTCTAGGGCCGGGGCTGAGCAGTGCAGGGGGCCCCCCCAGGGGGCCCCCCTGGGGGCCCCCCTGGGGGCCCCCCTGGGGGCCCCCTTGGGGGCTCCCCGGGGGCCCCCCTGGGGGGCCCCTCGAGGGGTTTCCCTGAGACTGCTGCAGCTCCGAGCTTCTGCAGGCGCTGCTCGCGCTGCCGGCGGGGGCCCCTCCGTGGGGCCCCCCATGGGGGGCCCCCTGGGGCCCCCCCTGGGGCCCCCGCTGGGGGGCCCCCTGGGGCCCCCCGCCGTGGGGGCCCCCCTGGGGGCCCCCCCCAGGGGGCCCCCGGGGGGCCCCCTCAGGCGCCGCCGGCGCTGCTGCGTCGAGGGCCCGCAGCAAAGCGTGCAAGTGGGTACTGAGGCCCTTAGCAGCAACACAAAACTCTGCAACTTGGGGGCCCCTCTGAGCTTCGAGGGGCCCCAAGGCTATGCGGCGCCAGACGAGGCCCCTCTCCTTTGCTGTTTTCATTTGTTCTTCGAGTCTGGCCAGCTGCAGCAGCAGCGTTTCTTTCCGGACTCGGAAGGCCAGCCGCTCTGCGGCGTGCTGCTGCTGCTGCTGCTGCTGCTGCTGCTGCTGCTGCTGCTGCTGCTGCAGCGGCTCCTCAGGGTCCTGCTCCGCGCTCTCCCGCTGCTGCTGCTCCTTCTCCTGCTGCGGACTCTTCTCCTGCTGCTGCTCCTGACCCCCCTGCTGCGCCTCCTGCTGCTGCTGCTGCGCCTGCCCCTGCTGCCCCTGCTGCTGCTGCTGCTGCTGCTGCTGCTGCTGCTGCTGCTGCCAGGGGCGCTGCCGCTGGAACCACCACTTGTCCAGCTCTCGCCACTTGACGCGGGCCTCCGCAACTGCTGCTACGAGGTTGTCGACTTCTTGTTCGAGTTGCTGCAGCTCGCTGCCCTGCAGCGGCTGCTGCTGCTGCTGCTGCTGCAGCTCCTGCTGCAGCTGGAGGATGCGCTGCGGGGGCTGCTGCTGCTGCTGCAGCTCCTGCAGCAGCTGCTGCTGCAGCCGCGAGGCCCCCGCAGCCAAAGCCTCCACCTCCTCCGCCAGCAGCTGCGCCAGCAGCTCTCGTGCTGCTATGAATTCCTGCTGCGCCTCCAGCTCCTCTTCGTGCTGCTGCAGCTGCTGCAGCGTTGCTGCTGCTGCTGCTGCGCTCACTCCCGTTGCTGCTTCCAGCCCCGCCACTGCGTGGCGGGCGCAGGCTGCTGCTGCTCTCAGCTCGGAGAGCTGCTGCCCCGTTTGGCCCAGCTGGGCGAGAGCAGCAGCTTCGAGCTGCTGCTGCTGCTGCTCGCGCTGCTGCTGCTGCTGCTGCTCCCTGAGGCTCTTCTGCGCGCTGACGGCCTGCAGCTCCTGCAGCAGCGCGCGCTCTGCTGCCTTCAGCTCCGCCAGCTGCTGCTGCAGCTGCGTCTCCAGCTGCTGCTGCTGCTGCTGCTGCTGCTGCTGCTGCTGCAGCAGCGACCAAGAAGACCCCAGCAAACGAGACCCCAGCCCCTGCTGCACCTGCAGCAGCTTTTGAGAAAGAAAAGGCAAATGCTGCGTCTCTATTTCGCTCATTCGCTGCTGCTGCTGCGCTGCCAGCAGCTGCAGCAGCAGCGCAACAAAGACACACAGCAGCAGCCCCCACAGCAGCCAGCGGCGGGAGAGGGCCCTGCTGCTGCTGCTGCTGCTGCTGCTGGCGGGGTCCGCAGCAGCAGCGGCGCCGCCGCCGCCCGCAGGCGGCAGCCGCTGCTGCTGCTGCTGCTGCTGCTGCTGCTGCAGCCAGCCCTCCAGAGGCAGCCTTTCTCTTGCTTCCATTCCTCTCGTGCTGGATTTCATTTTGAAGTTGTCTTCGAGCAAGTCGAGGACAGTGAAGCCTTGCTGCTGCTGCTGCTGCTGCTGCAGCAGGTGCTGCTTGAGCAGCTCCTGCTGCAGCGCCTGCAGCTCCGCCTGCTCCGCGTCGCCCTCCTGCTGCTGCGTCAGCTGCTGCTGCTGCTGCTGCTGCAGCATGGACTGCTCCCTCCCCGCAGGGTCAAAAGAATCCAACTCATAAGTTCCTGTTGTTTCCGATAAACCCTTACTTGAAGAGTCTGGAGATTTCCAAAGAAGGTTTCTTTCTGCTGCTGCTGCAGCTGTTGCTGCTGCAGCAGCAGCAGCTTCGCTGAGGCTGAGGGCCTCCGGGGCCTCCGGGGGGCCCCCCGCGCCCTCCAGCGGGGGCCCCAGGGCCTCCACCGGGGGGCCCCCGCCCGCGGGGGGCCCCCGGGGGGCCCCCAGCGGGGGCCCCGGGGGCCCCCCCGGGGGCCCCTCGCCCTCGAGGGGGCCCCCCGGGCCCTCCAGCAGGGGCCCCGGGGCCTCCTCGGGGGGCCCCACCCCCTCGAGGGGGGCCCCCGAGCCGAGGGGCCCCGGGCCCTCGGCTGGAGGCCCCACGCCGTCCAGGGGGGCCCCCCAGGACCCGCTTTCAGAGCCAGGGGGCCCCTCGGGGGGCCCCCAGTCGGGGGCCGGGGGCCCCTGCTGCTCGCTGGGGCCCCTCTCGGGCAGGGGCTCGTAGGGGTTGAGGTAAGTCTCGTTTTCCGAGTCGGGGGGCCCCCAGGGGGGCCCCTCCAGCAGGGGCCCCCCGGGGGCCTCCGTACCCTCCCCCTCCACCTCTGGGCTCAACTCAGAGCCCGAGGGGCCCTCGAGGGCGAACTGCGAGGCCGCAGCAGCGCCGCAGAGGGCGAGGCCGGCGAGGCCGAGGGGGCTGCGGCGCATCGGGAGAGCAGCAGCAGCAGCAGCAGCAGCAGCAGCAGCAGCAGCAGCAGCAGCAGCAGCAGCAGCAGCAGCAGGGTAGGCTGGCAAGCCCGGGCCCCAGACGCCTAACGCAGGCCAAACCCTAACACAGACATAGCCAGGAGCCGCAGCTGCTGCGCAGAAGCTGTTGGGCAGCTGCTCGGCGCTGCAGCCATCACCTCGGGGTTTCGCCTGCGTTGCAGCTCTTGGGGCCTCGAAAAGGTCCTTTTTTCGGAAATTTCAAACTTTAAATTCCAAAATTAATTCCATTTAAAAGCAAATTCCGAAGAAGAGGCCCCGCAGTCGTCTCGGGGGCCCCTGCGCTGCAGCAAGTCGATACGGCCGCGGCCGCTCGGGCTTTGCTCAGAGCTTCTCCCCCGGATTTCTTTTGCTGCAGCTTTTTAATTTGGCTTTTTACTCAATTTCAGAAGAGCAGCAAAAGCTTCCTTCAATCCCGCGGCCCTGGCCTCCGCGGGGTCCTGCTCCCGCCAAACCCCAAACCCTAAACCCTAAACCCTAAACCCTCAACCGCGACCCACGGCCACTCAGCGGCTTGCGAACCGCCTAGAAATAGTACCAGCTCACTAAAAAAGGGTTTGCAACAGCTCCTAAACCCCATTAACCCTTTTGAGGCCCCTGGCCTTTTGGCCCAAGTCCTAGGGGGGCCCCAAGCCCTGGCTAGGCGCTGGCCCCAGCCACAGGCTTTTGCTGCAGGGGCCCTTCAAAGGGCCCCCAAGCCGAACTGGGCCCATGAGGGCCGCAGGGGGCCCCCCAGAGGCCCCCCAGGGGGCCTCGGGATGCCCAGAAAGGGCCTATTGGCCCAGGGGCCCCCCTGTGGGGCCCCAGGAAAGGCCAGAAGCAGCAAAAAGGCCGGGCATGGGCACTGGGGGGCGGCCTGGGGCCCCCTGGGCCCTCTTTCTGTTGTTGTGGGGCCCCCCTTGGCCTCAATTAAGCAGCCATAGGCTCCAAATTAGGGCATTTTAAGGTGGGGGGCCCCCAGCTAGGGTATTGGGAGCCCTAGGTGCTCACTTAAGGTTCTTAATTGGGGCCCGTAGGGGCCCCTAGGGGCCCCTGAGGGCCCCCATTAAAAGCCAAAGGCCTCTGGGGGCCCTCTGCTGCCGTAGACACAAGGCCGCAGCCAGGGCCTGCGGTGTATGTACACCTGAGAGGCAGAGGCAGGGGTGAAAGAGAACTCTCACAGCCCTAGGGGCCCCCTAGGCTCCCTCTAGGGGCCCCCTAGGGGCCCCTTAGGGGCCCCCTGGGGGCCCCCTGGGGGCCCCCTGGGGGCCCCCGGGGCCCCCAGGAGCAGCCCGAGGCCCCCAAAGCCCAGAGCCCGGCCAGGTCTTATTCCCTTAAAGCTCTCCCCCAACCTTAACCAAAAGGCAGCAGCAGCTGGGGCCCCACAGGGGGCCCCCAGCCACTTTCCCCAGACGCGGACTTAGCCGTGAGGGGCCCTGCTGCCTTTTGACCCGCTTAGCGGGGCCTTTGGACCCCCCAAGGGGCCCCTCGGGGGCCCCCCAAGGGGGCCCCTCGAGGGAGGCTCCCAGGGGGCCCCTCGAGGGGGCCCCTTGAGGGGGCCCCCAAGGGGCCCCCGAGGGGGCCCCTCAAGGGGCCCCCCGAGGGCCCCACGTAGGTTTGTTGGCTGCTGTGAGGGGCCAAGAGGGCCCTGGGTTCGGTTCCTCTTGAGAAGAAGTTTGTTAATTGAAAGTTCAAAACTAATTACTAAAATTAAAATCTCAAATAGTCCAATTGGAGAAAAAGACACGAAATAAATACTATTTAAAAGCAAATAAATACTATTTAAAAGCACTCCAGGCCTTTTAGTGCTGCAGGTAATGCAGAAAATGCCCAATAAAATGGAAGGGGCCCCTCTGGTGCCCCTTTTCCCCAGGCTAATGGGGGGCCCTTGGGGGCCCCAGAGGGGCCCCCCAGTCTCACGCTAGAGGGGCCCTTGGGGGCCCTAGAGGGGCCCCTCAGCCTCTGGCTAGGGGGCCCTTGGGGGCCCTAGAGGGGCCCCCAGTCTCTGGCTAGAACAGCTCTCGAGGGGCCCCCCAGTCTCTGGCTTGAGGGGCCCCTCTAGCAAGAAACAGAAGGGTCTTCGGGGGCCCCTAGGGGCCCCTTCTTGGGGGCCCCCCAGAGGGGGCCCCCGCAAGCGTGGGGGCCCCCAGGGGGCCCCCACAGAGCAAAACCCAGGCTGAGGCTGGGGGCCCCCAGAAGGCAAAAGACCCTTTTAGACCCCAGTGGGGGGCCCCCCGAAAGAAGAGCTAAAGGGGGCCCCCAGCAGCAGCAGCAAAGGGCCCCTGGGGCTCTTTGCTGCTGCGGGTCCAGCCCTTGGGGGGCCGCGCGGCTCAAAACCCTAAAGCCTAAACCCTAAACCCTCGAAACCCTAAACCCTAAACCCTATATCTTGGACGCAGCTGCTCTTCTGTGCGTCTATGAAGCCCGAGTCCTAAAAACCCCAAACCCTAGCCACAACTGCATTGAAGTTTAAGGGTTGCGGCGCCTTTGTTACAAAGAATTATCGCCCGGTGTAAACCCTAAATCAGGGTTTAGGGCTTGCGGCCTTCGTGCAATCTTATATCCTTAACAAAACAAAGTGCTAACGGGCGCTCCCTGGAAGCGCCCGGGTTCTCCTCGAATGGATGTTCCTGCTGCTGCTGCTGCTGCTGCTGCTGCTGCTGCTGCTGCCGCTGCTGCTGCTTTTGCTGCTGCGGCTGTTGCTTCTGCGGCGGCAGCTGCTGTTTTCGCTGACGCAGCAGCTGCTTCTGCTGCTGCAGCTGTTGCGTAAGTTGCGAGGCTTCAGTTGCTGCGCCGCTTGCAGCTGCTGCTGCTCTCGCTGCAGCTGCTGTTTCTGCTGCTGCAGCTGTTGTTTCTGTTGCTGTAGCGGCAGCTGCTGCCGCTGCGGCTGCTGCTGGTGCTGCAGCAGCTGCTGCTGCTGCTGGCCCCAACACCAGCAGCTAGCGATGACTGTAACGGCTTGATACCACTGCATTTGCTGCTGCTGCTGCTGCTGCATGTGCGCGCTGCTGCTGCGGTTGCTGCTGCCGCTGCGTGTGCGCGCTGCCGCCGCTGCTGCTGCAGCTGCTGCAGCTGCTGCTGCTGCTGCTGCAGCTGCTGCAGCAGCAGCAGCAGCAACTAGAGCCTGATAGTCTTCACGAGATAAAGGACCGCCAAAAGCGACAAAACAGCAGTGAAGGCAATTACAGAAGACACCAAAATAAACACTCCGTGGCTGCTGCTGCCTTCTTCGTTTCCATTTTGCAAATTCATTCCGAATATCCCTGAGCCGCCGCACACGCACACCGCGAACCCCAAACCCTAAACCCTAAACCCTAAACCCTAAACCCTCGAGCGAAGCGTTGCAGCGCGACGCCCAGGCAAGTCCAGGCTGCTGCTGCTGCTGCTGCTGCTGCAAAGGCCCCGCGGCCGCGGAGAGGCCGTCCTGCGCACTGCCCGCCCCAGGGCCACTAGGGTTTAGGGTTTAGGGTTTAGGGTTTGGGGCGTGCCTGAAATGGAAGTGCCCACAGCCAGTCCCGCAGCCAACAAAGTGGCAGCTAATTCAGATTTAATTAAAGAGTTTCGCATTACAGCCAAACGCAGAGTCAGCAGCCGCTCGCTGTCTTCTATGGAGCCCTTCAGGTGACGCACGCGGATCTTGAACTGCACACAAACCCTAAACCCTAAACCCTAAACCCTAAACCCTAAACCCTAAACCCTAAACCCTACATCCTAAACCCTCAACCTGCAGCGTGCACTGCAATACCCGCAGCACTGTATGGCAGTCGGGCGTCGACGGCTGATGCTCAGACGCCGGCTCCTACGCCCCAAACCCTAAACCCTAAACCCTAAACCCTAAACCCTAAACCCTAAACCCTAAACCCTCCCGCCGCTAGGGCCTTGCCTGGTCAATTTCTTGGTCGAAATACTCGAGGAGAATCTCAAGATCTGGATTAACCGCCTCCTGCATCGCGGCAGCAGCAGCAGCAGCAGCAGCAGCAGCAGCAAATCAACAGCCAGCAACGATGCAGGCCTGAACCCTTCTGTGTGGTGCAGCAAGAGCCTCTAACGCAGCAATTTGCTGCTGCAGCGCTGCAGCAGCAGCGCTGCAGCAGCAGCACTGCAGCAGCAGCACTGCAGCAGCAGCACTAAAGGGCCAGTGCTCTGTGGTGAAAAAACCCCTGGCGCCCCAGCGGGCGTCCGCAGCCGCCCAGTGTGCAAACCCCGAATCAGGGTTTAGGGTTTAGGGTTTAGGGTTTGGGGCTTGCCTTGTCGGTGGGCTCGTCGTACAGATTGGGGTATTTGGCGTATTTGGAAAGTTCCATTCTTTGGAGATAAGTGTTGTTGCTGATGAGCTCATCAAAGGCCTTATCAAACGCGTCAACTCGGTCCTTCGCAGGCCAACAAACCCCAAACCCTAAACCCTAAACCCTAAACCCTAAACCCTAGACCCTCAACTGCAGCGGCTCTCCGCCAAGGGGCCCCCGGGGCCCCGAAGTCCCCAGCGAGGGCCTCTCTGGGGGCTGCGGGGCGCTCACGCGCACGCTGGCGCCGCGAGCTAGGGTTTAGGGTTTAGGGTTTAGGGTTTAGGGTTTAGGGTTACTTGGTAAAGGGAAATGGGCTCTTTCAGCGCGTGGAGGTCTTCCATCAAAAGAGACAAAAGTTCTCCTTTAGTGCGGGTCCTGTGTTGGGCCTCTCCGTATTTGCCTTCCAGGTAAAGAATGTCTGCAGCAGCAAACGCAGGCCCTAGGGTTTAGGGTTTAGGGTTTAGGGTTTGGGGTTTGGGGCGCGTTCGGGGTGCTGAGGTCGGGGTCACTCCAGTGCAGCAGCAGCAGCAGCAGCAGCAGCAGCTAGAGCCAGTACAAAGCCACAAAGAGGAAAGGAGCAAAAGAGCAGCAGCAAAATGGAAAAGAGACACGGGCAGCAGCAACTGCAGCAGCGGCTGCAGCAAGCAGCAGCAACTGCAGCAGCAGCAAAAGGCAGCCCCACCTGCATTTAGCTGCTGAAAAGCAGCAAAAAAGATGCACTCAAGAGCAGCAAACTCAAAAGGCAGTTTGTGGCTGTTGCTGCTGCCCACAGAGCAGCAAGAACGCGACAGCAGCCCCGCCTCTCCCTCGCCCTCCCCTCCGGAGTCTTGGGGCCCCCCCGGGGGCCCCCCGGGGGGCCCCCCGGGGGGCCCCCCATTGGGGCCCCCTGGGGGCCCCCCGTGGGGGCCCCCATGGGGGCCCCCATGGGGGCCCCCATGGGGCCCCCCGTTGGGCGCTCCACTGGGTCCCCCGGGGGGGCCCCCATGGGGGCCCCCATGAGGGCCCACGTGGGGGCCTCCGTGGGGGCCCCCGTGAGAGCCCATGTGGGGGAACCAATGGAGGCCCCCGTGGGAGCCCCCGTGGGGGCCCCCGTGAGGGCCCCCCTGGGGGCCCCCGTGAGGGGCCCCGTGGGGGCCCTCCTGGGGAACCCCGTTCCACGGGCTCAGAGCATCTCCGTGGGGCCCCTGTACCCTCCCGTGGCCCCCGCCGGGGGCCCCATAGTCATCTGGGTGGGCCCTGGGGGCCCCCGGGGGGCCCTCTCGGGAGAAGCCTGGGGGCAAGTTGACTGGGGGGCCCCCCAGGGGGGCCCTGGCGGGGGCCCCCCCGCCCGGGGCCCCTGCTGCGGGGCTGAGTGGGGGCCCCCCCCGCGAGCCGGGCAGGGGCCCCGGGGGCAGGGGGCCCCGGGGGGCCCCCTCGGGGGTCGGGCGTGGGGGCCCCTGCGTTGCTGCTGCTGCTGCTGCTGCTGCTGCTGCTGCTGGAGGAGCAGCGCCGTTTCGGTGTCCGGTGGAGGCGTGCTCGGAAGCAGCAGTTTCCGGGGAGACCTGCTGCTGCGGGCGCTGCTGCTGCAGCAGCAGCTGCTGCTGCTGCTGCTGCTGCAGCAGCGGCGGCTGTTTGAAGGGCAGCGTCTCGAATTCGTCGTTGCGTTCGAGCGCGTGCGCGCGCAGCTCTCCCGCGGCCTGCTGCTGCTCCCGCTCCCGCTGCTGCTGCTGCTGCTGCTGCTGCTGCTGCTGCTGCTGCTGCTGCTGCTGCTGCTGGTGGAGGGCGTAGTACCTGCTGAGTCTGCAGAGCTGGAAGATGAGTTCGTCGGGCTTCAAGTCCTCAGTGACCAGCAAATAGACTGAGTCCTTCAAAACAAAACAAGTTATTGGAGGCAAACAAATTAAAATTACATGTCTTCTAATCTCAATTGAAGGAATCGGATGAACATCAGTGAAGGCCTGCCGGCAGTCGCGGTAAGTCAGCACGCAGGCGCGGGAGCGAGTGCTGTCCATACACTCCGCCTGCAGCAGACGCAGCACTTCCGCCACCTGCAGCAGCAGCAGCACAAGCAGCAGCAGCAGAACTGCAGCAGCAGCAGAGCTGCAGCAGCAGCAGAGCTGCAGCAGCAGCAGAGCTGCAGCAGCAGCAGAACTGCAGCAGCAGCAGAACTGCAGCAGCAATACAGCAGCAGCAATACAGCAGCAGCAATACAGCAGCAGCAATACAGCAGCAGCAATACAGCAGCAGCAATACAGCAGCAGGAATACAGCAGCAGCAAAACAGCAGCAGCAATACAGCAGCAGCAAAACAGCAGCAGCAAAGCAGCAGCAGCAGAACAGCAGCAGCAGCAGCAGCAGCAGCAGCAGACCTGCAGCTCCAGGATCTGGTGCATGCCCTTGTGGATTCTAATAATGACATGTCTTCTAAGACGGGCCCTCTGGCCAAAGGGCCCCTTTTCCCCAAGGGCCCAGTTTTCACTTTCTTCTTCCCGGGGGGCCCCCCCCTGGGGGGCCCCCAAGGGGGGCCCCCCTGCAGCAGAAATGTAGCGGCTGGGCCGCTGGCCCAGCAGCAAGTGGGCACTGCCGGCACTGGAGCTGGAGCGGCGGCCGTAAGAGGGGCCCTCTGCTGCTGCTGCTGCTGCTGCTGCTGCTGCTGCTGCTGCTGCGTCAGCAGAGTCTCGGGAGGCCCCCGAGGAAGACACAGAGTCTTGGTGGCCAAAGGACACCCGCCCCAGCAGCTGCTGCTGCTGCTGCTGCTGCTGCTGCTGCCCCGCGTGCTGCTGCTGCGCCAGCGGCAGCACCGCCACGAGCGAGTGGCGCTCGGCCGCTGCGCCCCCGCCCAGCTGCGCAGCAGCAGCAGCAGCAGCAGCAGCAGCAGCAGCAAACGGGGTCCCCTGCTCGTGGGGCAGCGGGCCAAAACCCGTGAGGGCACTGCCCTCGCCAGAGCCCCCGAGGCCCCCGGGGGCCCCGGGGGCCCCCGGGGCCCCGGGGGCCCCGGGGGCCCCCAGGGGGCCCCCCTGCTGCGCGCCCCGCAGCAGCAGCAACTCCCTGTCCTCCTGCAGCAGCCCCAAAGGGTCTGTTTCCGAGGGGCCCCGGGGGCCCCCCCCTTCTGCTGCATCTGTGCATTCATCAATCATGTGGTTGACTGTTTCTGCGTAGTACCCTCCGTCCCGCTCAATGCCCGCGTGGGGGCCCCCCAGGGGGCCCCCCAGGGGGCCCCCCAGGGGGCCCCCCCCCAGGTGGTGGGGGGCCCCCCCAGGGGGGCCCCCCCGCCACCGCAGGGTACCCCCTTCCCCGGGGGCCCCCCACTGGGGGCCCCCACAAGGGGTCCAGCTTTCGCTGAGCCCGGGGGCCCCCTGGGGGCCCCTGGCAAAGGCCGAGCTGACGTGGCGGCTGCTGGCGGTGGAGGGCCTCGGGGGGCCCCCGGGGGGCCCCCCATGGGGCCCCCCATGGGGCCCCCCATGGGGCCCCCCAGGGGGGCCCCCCGGGGGCCCCCCGCCCCCAGCTACAGAGTCCCCGCGGGAGTCGCTGCTCGGAGGCCCTCTGAGACACAGGCGACAGCAAGCAGCTGCTGCCAAAGATCCAGGCACAACTGCAGCAGCAGCAGCAGCAGCAACGGCAGCAGCAGCAGCAGCAGCAGCAGCAGCAGCAACGGCAGCAGCAGCAGCAGCAGCAACGGCAGCAGCAGCAGTTCCCACTTACGGTACGGACCGGCGGTCAGCTGCAGGCGGCGTCATGTGGACTGTAGGAAGAAGCAGCACTTAGTTTGTGCGCTGCTGCTGCAGCAGCAGCAACAGCAGCAGCAGCTAGCCCGTTGCTGCTGCAGCAACAGCAGCAGCAGCTCACCCGCTGCTGCGCAACCAGGAGGAACAGCTGCTTCTGCTGCAGCAGTACTTGCAACAGCAGATGCGCTTGCTGCTGCTGCTGCAGCGCCGGTAACAGCTGCTATGCGGACTGCTGCTGCTGCAAGACCAGCAACAGCAGCTACCTCTGCTGCTGCTGCTGCTGCTGCTGCTGCTGCGTGAAAAGCAGCTGCCCTTACGGTGGGTGCTGCAGCGAGTTGCTGCATGCAGCTTGCCCCCTGCTGCTGCTGCTGCTGCAGCGGCGGCAGCGCCGGAGGCAGCAGCAGCCGATGCTCCCAGGTCCCCTGCTGCTGCTGCTGCTGCTGCTGCTGTCGTCTACCCTCCCTCTCATTGCAGCAAATGCTGACTGAGCCGTCGTTGAGTTCACGCCGAGGGTTTAGGGTTTAGGGTTTAGGGTTTGGTGGCCGAGGCCTAGGGTTTGGAGGCCCCAAGATTGCTGGGGCAGAGATATCTCTGGAACAGTGGGGCCCTTCCGTACAGCTGAAGCCCGCAGCCAGAAGGGCTGTTTTGCTGCAGCAGCAGCAGCAGCAGCTGCAGCAGCAGCAGCAGCAGCAGTGCGCACAAGGGGGACGGAGGAAGCAGCAGCAGCAATTCCCCGCTGTCTCCTCCGGGGCTCCCACCAAAGCTGCTGCTGCAGATAAGAAAACGCCGTTTGCAGCAGATCTGGCCGCTGTTGCAGCAGCGCAGCAGCAGCAGCAGCAGCAGCAGCAACAGTCAATCTGAAGAAGCGACAAGCCAAAGCAGCAGCAGCTGGTCCTTGAACAGTGTAGGCAGCAGCCTCGGCCGCATTGGCAGCAAAGAAAGCAAATAAGATCGCACAAGGCTTTTAAAGAGCCGGTTGTTCAAGCAAATCAGCAGCAGCAGCAGCAGCAGCAGCAGCCGCTGCTGCTGCTGCTCTTGCAGGGCCTCACTGCGTGGGGCTGCTGCTGCTCGTTGCCTCACCTGCTGCCACTTAGAGAACTCCCTTAAACTCCAAAAAAGGGTTTGAACTTATTGTGTCATTTAGTGCAAGAGGGAGGCAAAGAAGGACATGCAGCAGCAGCAGCAGCAGCAGCGGCAGCAGCAGCAACAGTCCTGTCCCTCCCGCCTGCTGGCCGCAACTCAAACTGGCCGCCGCGACTGAGCTGCTGCTGCTGCTGCTGCTGCTGCTGCGACTTCACACCATTTTGTTTATTGTTTTTCGATTGTTCACGGGAAGGGAGCAGCAAACCAGCAACAGCAGCAGCAGCAGCAGCAGCAGCAACGCCAGCAGCAGCAGCGGGAGAGACACTGAGGAGGCCGTCGAGCTAGCGAGCTGTCTTCTGCTGCACCTTAAAGCCCCAGCTCTCCTTCTGCTGCCTTCCGTTTACTACAATTTGCTGCTGCTGGCCTGCAGGCTGCTGCTGCGGCGAACAGCAGCAGCAGCTGCAGCAGCGCGACAGACACCGAGGCGGCCTCAGCAGCAGCAGCAGCAGCAGCAGCAGCAGCAGCAGCGGAGCCACGCTCCATGCTTCAGATACCCGGCTAACCCTTTGACACAAGGAACTGCAGCAGCGCTTCATAGCAACTGCAGCGGCAAGATACAGCAGCAGCAGCTGCTGCTGCAGCAGCAGCGGCAGCAGCGGCAGCAAGAGCCACAGCAGCAGCTGCTCCTGGGACTCACGCTTGACAATGGAGGAGCAGCAAACAATGAAGAATCTGCAGCAGCAGCAGCAGCAGCGACAAGCGCAGCAGCAGCAGCAGCAGACACTTCTACAACTCCGGTGGGCTATACTGGGCGAGCTAGCGGGACAGCAGACGCCGCCACAGCAGCAAGAGCAGCAGCAGCAGCAGCAGCAGCAGCAGCAGCAAGAACGAATGGCCACCAGTTTTATTTCTGAAGGTCAACATGAGGAGGCCCAACTCCAAGAGAAGCAGCAGCAGCAGCAGCAGCCAGAGCTGCAGGAGCAGCAGCAGCAAGCGGAGCAGCAGACGCCGATAGGCGAAGAGCAGCAGACTCTTTCCCAGACTTCCGCACCTCACCTCCCACAGCAGCTGCAGCAAACGCCTCAGCAGCAGCAGCAGCAGCAGCAGCAGCAGCAGCAGCAGCAGCAGCAGCAGCAGCAGCAGCAGCAGCAGCAGTGCTCCTGCGCAGAGGTACTCTCAAAGGCACTGCAGCACGGGCCAGCTTCGTATACACCCGCAGGGGTTCTTGCTGCTGTTCGTTTGCTGCCTCCCTGTGCGTTGCACTCCTATGAGGCGGGTGCAGCAGCAGCAGCAGCAACAGCAGCAGCAGCAGCAGCCGAGCCAGCAGCAGAAACAGCAACTGCAGCGGCAGCAGGCACAGAAGCAGCAGCTGCTGCTGCTGAGGCAGCTCCCTTAACAGAGACCTCTGCCGCCGCACCAAGTGCAGAAGCTTCCTTGCTGGTGCAGCAGCAGCAACAGCAGCAGCAACGACAGCACGCGCAGCAACAGCAGCAGCAGCTGCAGCAGCAGCAGCAGCAGCAGCCGCGGCTTTCTGCTGCTGCCGCGCAGAACCTCCTGGCTCTGCTGCACGGTTTGCTGCTGGCGATGCGGCGGCAGCGTGCTGCCTTTGGGGGTCAGCTGCAGCAGGCGCGGCTGCTGCTGCAGCAGCTGCTGCTGCTGCTGCCGTGCGAATTTGGAGCAGAAGCACAGAAGCTGCTTGCTGCAGCAGCAGGAGACAGGCTTCGGCGCAGACATGGTTCTGCTGCTGCTGCTGCTGCTGCTGCTGCTTCACCTGCTGAGACGGAGAGCGAAGCAGCGCCTGCTTCAGCTGGGGGGACAGCAGCAGTTGCGGCTGCTGCTGCTGCTGCAGTAGCAGCAGCAGCAGAGGCAGCTGCAGCAGTCGAGCAGCCGCCAAGCATGCG
>NW_013655314.1:116192-136192 GCF_000499385.1 Eimeria necatrix
GCAGCAGCAGCAGCTTACTGCTGCTGCTGCTGCTGCTCTCTCTGTCTGCTGCAGGCCAATCCCCCAGTCAAATCTCCTGGGGTCACTAGCAGCAGCAGCAAGTCGCTGCTTCTGCTGCTGCTTTAGTACAGAGAAAAATGGTGAGCAGCTGCTGCCCTGGTGCAGCAGCAGCAGCAGCAGCTGCTGCTGCTGCTGCTGCTGCTGCCGACCTTTAGGCGCTGCATGTACATACACTCCAGCGCTCCTGCGCTGAATGAAAACTGCGGCAGCAGCTGCTGCCGCTTCTGCTTGCTGCAGCAGCAGCACTATCATCTGCTGCAGCAGCGGAGGCTGTTGGCGGGGCCGCGAGAGCAGCAGCAGCAATTAATCTCTAAGGCAACACAACAAAACTCTGCTGCTGCTGCAGCTGCTTTTGTCGCAGCGAGTAGGCGGGCACACTGCTGCTACTGCTGCTTCTGCTGCTGCTGCTGCTGCTGCTGCGCTGTTGCAGTCACTGCTGCTACGCGCCGCAGTTCCTGGGAGAGGAAGCAGACTGATACGAATCGTTTGATTTAGTAGCAGCAGCAGCAGCTGCTGCTGCTGCTGCTGCTGCTGCTTTTGCTGCTGAAATACCCACACTGCCGCTGGGGTCTGCGCCGCCCAAAAGCACTGGGCGGGTCTGCTGCTGCAGCTGCTGCTGCTGCAGCGGGTGCTGCCGGAGCTCTTGCTGCTGCAGCAGCTGCTGCTGCTGCTGCTGTCCGGCGACACGGTGGCACCAGCTCCTCTGGAGCTGCTGCTGCTTAAAACGTTGTTCACGCGCAATCTGCTGCCGCAGCAACTGCTGCGGCACTAGCAACTGCTGCTGCTGCTGCTGCTGCTGCTGCTGCTGCTGCTGCTGCTGCGCCTGCTCTGCCTCATACACCCTGGAAGCCGAGGAGTACTGCAGCACTTCGCTGGGACTGCAGCTGCTGCTGCTGCTGAATGGCTAGCCTTTGGTGTCGAAGAAGGTGCTGCTGCTGCTGCAGCCGCTGCTGCAGCAAGTGCTGCTGCCCACGCAAAACCGTCAGCAGCCGTTGGTCCCTCAAAGAGCTGCTGCAGTACCCAGCTTCTGTTGCTGTGGCGCAAGGATCTGCGAGAGCCTGCTGCTGCTGCTGCTGCTGCTGCTGCTGCTGCTGCGGCTGCTGCTGCGTGTGGGAGGCCGTGGCCCCTGGAAATTGCAAACGCATGAGGGCTCGCTGCTGCTGCTGCTGCTGCTGCAGGAACAAAGACCGTTGCTGCTGCTGCTGCTGCTGCAGGCGAGTGATCAGTCTCTGGGTGAAGGCGTCGTCGCCGCTGCAGCCCTCCCCGTCTGCTGCTGCTGCTGCTGCTGCTGCTGCTGCTGGCTGCGCAGCAGCAAACTGCTGCTCCTGCGGCGAAGTGTAACAGGCTGGGGAAGTGGGCGAAGGAGCCTCAGAGGCGCAGCAAGTGCTGCCAGTTGCATGCCCCATTGAGGGGGAGACTGTGGAGCAGCAGCAGCTGCTGCTGCTGCTGCTGCTGCTGCTGCAAGACAAGCTCGGCTTTGCTGCGGGGCCCGACAAGAAGGATCCGCCGGCCCTTCCTGCTGCTGCTGCCGCTGCATTCGAAGCACCAGCTCCACCCCCGCTGCTGCTGGTTGCGCTGCTGCCTGCAGCAGCAGCAGCAGCAGCAGCTGCTGCTGCTGCTGCTGCGTCCCTGCTGCAGAGGCACTCGGAGCTCCTCACACATGCTGCTGCGCTGCTGCTCTTTGTGTCTCCTCGCCTTTTTGCTGGAGCCCCCAGAGGTGTGTCTTCCTCAGAAACAGAGTAAGACCCATTAGCAGCAGCAGCAGCAGCAGCAGCAACAGCAGCAGCAGCAGCAGCACGCACGATGCGCCGGGGCCGGGCACTGACTGCCTGGCAGCGGTGCTCCCGCGACTGCAGCCGCAGCTGCAGCAGCTGCTGCTGCTGCTGCAAATGCTGCGCCAGTTGCAGCTGCAGCCGTTGCTGCAGCCCGTTCTGGCAATAGTGCTGCTGCTGCTGCTGCTGCTGCTGCTGCCCCAGTAGTGCTGCATATTGCTGCTGCTCGCCTGCAGGGGCGCAGCAGTCCTCCTCTGGGTGACAGAGCGCATCCCACACCCCTGAGTGCTGCTGCTGCTGCTGCTGCTGTTGCTGCTGTTGCTGCTGCTGCTGCTGCTGCCGTTGGTCTTGTCCAAGCACCACAAAATGTCGAGGGTGCGCGCTGTACCCTGCTGCTGCTGCTGCTGCTGCTGCGCCGGCTGCTGCAGTGTTCTGGTGCTGCTCGGCGTAGCTGCTGCTGGCAACACACCAGCTGCTGCTGCCACATGCGTGTGCTTGCAAGGTCAGCTGCTGTTGCTGCAGCTGCTGCTGCTGCAGCTGCTGCTGCAACTGCTGTTGCTGCAGCTGTTGCTGCTGCAGCTGTTGCTGCTGGAGCTGCTGCTGCTGCAACTGCTGCTGCTGCAACTGCTGCTGGAGCTGCTGCTGCTGCAACTGTTGCTGCTGCAGCAGGTGTTGCTGCTGGAGCTGCTGCTGCTGCAGTTGGGGCTGCTGGAAGCTGCGGCCTCTGGCGGGTTCGCCCGCAAGTGGGGAGTCTTCGCAGGCTGCTGCTGCTGCAACAAGAGTGGTTGCTGCTGCTGCTGCTGCTGCGCTGCTGCTGCTGCTCGGCGTCTCGACGGACTCGCTCAGCCGCAGGCCCCCCGAAGAAGCAACAGTGCTGCCGTCTGCTTGGCTTTGCTGCCACGCGCAGCTGCAGCAGCAGCAGCAGCAGCTGCTGCTGCCTCCGCTGCAGCTGCTGTCGCTGCAGCTGCTGCGGTGGCTGTGTGGGTCGCGGTCGCCTGCGTAGGTGACCATGGCCAGCTGCAGCTGGAGCTGCTGCTGCTGCTGCTGCTGCTGCAGTTGCTGCTGCTGCAGGTGCTGGAGCTGCTGCTCGTGGTGCCTGGTCTCTGCTGCGCGCGTTGTTCCCGGCGCGTCTTCCTGCTGCTGCTGCTGCTGCTGCTGCTGCTGCTGCTGCTGCTTGGCGCGTTCCTGCTGCAGCTGGTGGCGGTTCGGGGGTTCGCGGGCGTGGGGCGTCTGCCGCTGCGCGTCGTGCGCAGCAGCAGCGTGCTGCAGCTGCAGCTGCTGCAGCTGCTGCTGCTGCAGCTGCTGCTGCTGCAGCTGCTGCTGCTGCAGCTGCTGCTGCTGCAGCTGCTGCTGCTGCAGCTGCTGCTGCTGGTGTTGGTGGTGGTGGTGGTGTTTGTGGAGTTCGTTGTGGTGGTGGAAGTGGGCGTGTGTCTGTCGCTGCTGCCTGTGCTGCTGCTGCTGCAGCTGCAGCTGCTGCTGCAGCTGCTGCAGCTGCTGCTGCTGCTGCTGCTGCAGCCGCCGCGGCAGCGCGCGCTGCTGCAGCTGCAGCGAAGCACTCAGTGCTGCTGCCATCACATTCGTTCTGTACCTGTTGTATTCTTCTGGAGAAACAAAAAGATGAAAAGAAATGAGAGAAAGAAACTGAGCTTCCAAGAGGTTAAGTTCGGGTGTACGTACACCCCCCACCCGCGCGTAGTGCTTGTTGCTGTAGTAAACGTCATCATAGAACTTAGCAGCAACAGCAACAGCAGCAAGCAGCAGCCGGTGGACGTTCAGCGGCGAGAGGCAAAAGCTGCTGCTGCTGCTGCTGCTGCTGCTGCTGCTGCTGTGCTGCTGCAGCAAACGGTCGATGTACACCAGGGCCAGCACGAAGCACTCGTTGCTGCAGCCGAAGTACCGCAGCAGCCGCTGCAGGTAGGCAGACACCGAGATCCCGGGTGTACATACACCGTGAAACGCCGTGGTCCCGCCCCCGCCTGCAGCAGCAGCAGCAGCAGCAGCAGCAGCAGCAGCAGCAGCAGCAGCAGCGGGATGGGGGGGGGGGGAGGGGGGGCAGATGCAGCAGCAGGCGCTGCTGCGGGAGCAGCAGCAGCAGCAGCAGCAAGGGCACAGGCACTGGCAGGGATGCAGCAGCAGCAGCTGCTGCTGCTGCTGCAGCAGCAGCAGCAGCAGCAGCAAGTGTTGGAAGAAGGGACAAAGGGCGGTTGAGAGGGTATGACGTAAATGTAGAAAAAGAAATCATAAAAAGACAATAAATAAAATAAAAGACAAACAAATGAAAGAAATAAAGAAATAAAGAAATAAAAGAAATAAGAGAGAAATAAAGAAATAAAAGAAATAAGAGAGAAATAAATTACAAAAGAAACAAAAAAGGTAAAAAGGAATTAAATAAATAAAAGAATAAATGAAACGGAATGGAAGGAAATAAAATAAATTAAAAATGAAAGAAATGAAATGCAAACAAAAAGAATTAAAAATAAAAAAAATAAAATAAAATAAAAATGCATTAAATCAAACTAATTCAATTAAATAAATTCAATTAAATAATTTCAATTAAATAAATTCAATTAAATAAATTCAATTAAATAAATTCAATTAAATAAATTCAATTAAATAAATCAATTAAATAAATCAATTAAATGAAGAAATTAAATTAAATTAAATAATTAATTAAATTAAAAAATTAAATAAATAAAAAAGAACCAAAAAGGAGAACTGAGAGGAAAGCAAAAGGACAAAATTAGAAATAAATAAAATTAAAAAATAAAATTAAATAAATAAAGATAAAGAAGAGATAAAGACAAACATAAATAAATAAATGAATTAATTAAATAATAAATAAATTAATTAATTTATAATCAATTAATTAATTAAAGTAAATAAATAAATAAATAAAAATAATAAATAAACAGAAAAACAAATTAAAATAGCATAGGGAAATAAACTTAATGAGGACGCGCCAGCAGCCGCAGCAGCCGCAGCAGCAGCAGCAGCAGCAGCAGCAAAACGGAGTGCTGCTGCAGCAACACTCCTGCTGCTGCTGCTGCAAATTTACTTGTTTGCTGCTGCTGCAGCAAACGAATAAATTGGCAGCAAGAAGGCGGGGGAAAAAGAAATAAAAAAGAAAAAGAAGTAAAAGGCAATAAAAAGAAATAAAAAAGAATTAAAAAGAATTAAAAAGAATTAAAAAGAAATAAAGAAATAAAAAAGAATTAAAAACAAACAAAAAGAAATAAAAAAGAAATGGAAAGAGACACGAAGAGAAGCCAGCAGCAACAAGGAGGCAGCAGCCGCAGCAGCAATAGCAGCAGCAGCAGCAGCAGCAGCAGCAACAGCAGCAGCAGCAAAAGAAGAAGAGACGCAAAAAGAGAAAAGCCGCAGACAAATAAGGAGACAAACAGCAGCAGCAAAACCTTTAAGGGCCTAGGGCTAAATGACACGGACTGTGCTGCACATACGCATTTTGCTGCTGCTGCTGCTGCTGCTGCTGTTGCTGCTGCTGCTGCACTTACTGTTTGCTGCTGCTGAGGAGACCAGGTGCTCGAGCACTGTGGCTAAAGAGGAGATGAAGGCGGGCTCTGTAGGTGGGGCCTCTGCGAAGCAGTCCCTGCTGCAGCTGCCGCTGCTGCTGCTGCTGCTGCTGCTGCTGCTGCTGCTGCTGCTGCTGCGGTCAAGGGCCTCCGGGGGGGGCCCCACAGCCGCCACCCCATTTGCTGCTGCACTCATTTTGCTGAAGGCCCCTGGGCAGTGGTTGCTGGGTGTGTGGGTAGGGGCTGCTGCGCGTGCATTTCAAGGGCAGCAGCAGCAGCAGCAGCAGCAGTTGCTGCAGCAGCAGCAGTTGCTGCTGCTGCTGCTGCAGCAGCAGCAGCTGCAGCAGTTCGACGCGGCCGCCTGAGGTGTACGTGGGCACACCGCAGCAGCAACACCTCCCTGCTGCTGCAGCTCCTCTAAGCCTTAAACTCGAGGCCAGCAGCAGCAAGTTCGCAAAAACGAGTTGCTGCTGCTGCTGCTGCTGCTGCTGCTCCACTCACCCCCCTACGCTCTCTATCCCGTGCACGCCGCAGCGTTTCCCGTTCCCGCCCTCGCTGCTGCTGCTGCTGCTGCGCTGCAGCAGCAGCAACCCGCGCTGCTGCGCTGCTGCTAATTATTAACCCGAAATAACTTCTTAGGGAAGGCAGCAGGAGCTGCTGAGCTGCCTGTCACCCCTGCGTACACAGACCCGTGCAGCAGCAGCAGCAGCAGCAGCACAGGCAGCAGCAGCACGACCGCACACCCGAGAAGCAGCAGCAACAATCAATCTGCTGCTCGTCCTCATCGGTTTCAAAGCAAAGCAGCTGCTGTAGCGAAAGGAGAAGAATAGACAAGGGGAATGTAGATGCTGCTGCGCCTGCTGCTGCTGCTGCTGCTGCTGCTGCTCCCGCGCAGTACGAGCTCCCGCTGGGGCGGCACAAGCGGCAGCAGCACGAGCAGCAACGGGTGCTGCTGCTGCAGCAACCCTCTTGCTGCAGCAAGAAACACCAAACAAATGAGGCAGCAAAGATAAAAAGATGTGTATATCGAAGGAACAACGGCAATAAAGAGCGAGCAGCAGCAGCAGCAGCAGCAGCAGCGGCACCCACCCGTGTTGCCAAGCCGCAACAGGAGCAGCAACTGGTGCTGCTGCTGCTCTGTGCAGCAGCAGCAGCAGCAGCAGCAGGCTCCCAACTACTTCTTCGAGCTCCCTCCTGCTTTTATACATCCAATTTCAATTTGTTTTCTTGCTGCAGCAGCACGAGTTCAGGGTCTGCGGTGTGCTGCCGCTGGTGTGTCTCGGTGGCTGCGCACCAGACATTGCTGCTGCCGCTGCTGCTGCTGCTGCTGCCGTTGCTGCTGCTGCTGCTGCTGTTACCGTGGCGGTTGCTGCTGCTGCATCATCAGCGCCTCATTAAAGTGTCTTACATGTACTAACGCTCTTTTGGTTCAGGCTGCTGCTGCTGCGGCTGCCGCTGCTGCTGCTGCTGCTGCTGCTGCTGCTGCTACTGCTGCTCCTGCTGCTGCGTCTCTGGCTATTCTCTATTCCAGGAACTGTAATAGGGCAAGGCTTTCCTTCTGTGTGCTGCCTTGTGTTGATGGGACTACAGCCACTGCTGCTGCTGCTGCTGCCGCTGCTGCTGCTGTTGCTGCTGCTGCTGCTGCTGAGTTGCCAGTGCTGCAGCTGCTGCTGGCGGTCTGTCTATGAGTCTGTGGGGCAGCAGGAGGCAAACCCTAGAGCAGCGAAAGCTAAACCCTAAACCCTAAACCCTAGCCCTTCCCCTCAGCCAACTGCAGCAGCGCCGAGAGCCAGAGTTGCTGCTGGCGGTACTCCAGTGGGATGGCGTAAACCCTAAACCCTAGACGGCGAAGACCCTAAACCCTAGCTGGCGTAAACCCTAAACCCTAGACGACGTAAACCCTAAACCCTAGACGCCAAACCCTAGACCCTAGGGGCAACGTTGTGGGTTCTGTTGCGTTGTGGAGTGCTTCTTTAGCTCTTAAAGAGCGCTTAACCTCCCGAGGGTTTAGGGTTTAGGGTTTAGGGTTTAGGGTTTAGGGTTACGGGTTTAGGGTTTAGGGTTTAGAGGGGCTGGCTGGCTGCTGTGGGCGCCAGGGAGCAGCACCGCAGCTCCCAGCGCTGCCAGCGGCTCCTAAACCCTAAACCCTAAACCCTAAACCCTAAACCCTCGAGGGTGGGGTTGAAGGGAGGCTGGGGCATTTTTTGCGCTTCCTCTGTTGTCTGCTGCCGCTGCACCTGCTGCTGCTACTGCTTCTGCTGCTGCCCCTTTAACTGCTGCTGCTTCTGCTGCTGCTGCTGCTGCTGCTGCTGCTGCTGATTGGGTTTGCTGCACTGCTTCCTACTGGCGCCAAAGGCCCCTTAATGTCTTTTTGGGTCTTTTTGTTTTTTTATTTCTTTTTGGTTTTCTTTTTGTTTCAAATTATCTCTCAAAGTCTTTTTTTATTTTTTTCCTTTTTTTCTTTTTTGTCTTTTCTTTTCTCCTGTGTTTCTTGCTGCTGCTCCTTTTGCTTCTTCTTTGAGTTTGCTGCTTCCCTGTGTCTTTTGCCTTTTGCTGCACCCCCGGGGCCTAGCAGCAGCTCGCTGTGCTGCTGCTGCTGCTGCTGCTGCTGCGGCCGGGTGTCCTGCTGCCACTGTTGCTGCTGCTGCTGCTGCTGCGGCCGGGAGTCCTGCTGCCACTGTTGCTGCTGCTGCTGCCTGCTGCTGTAACTGCCAGTGGCCCTGTTGCTGCTGCTGCTGCTGCTGCTGCTGCCACTGTTGCTGCTTAGGTGCTAGACACTAAGGCAAGCATCAGCATCAACAGCAGCTACACTAGCAGCAGCAGCAGCAGCAGCAGCAGCAGCAGCAGCAGCAGCAGCAGCAGCGGCAGCAGCTTTTAGCTACGTCGCCGGTCACTTTCTCTTAAGTACCTACAACTACAGGTGCTCTTGTTGCGGCTCCTCTTGCTGCTTCTGCTGCTTCTGCTGCTTCTGCTGCTTCTGCTGCTGCTGCTGCGTATTGCCCTGTTGCTGCTGCCACTGCTGCTGCCACTGCTGCTGCTGCATCTGCTGCTGCTCGTACTGAAGTCGCTATTGCTGCTGCTGCTCTTGCTGCCGCTGCTGCTCCTGTCTTTAAAAACAGTTAACAGCTCTCCTCAGGGCCCCACACTTCAGCAGCAGAAGAACCGCAGCAGCAACACAGTGCCTCGTCAGCAGCAGCAGCAGCAACACTAGTAGCAGCAGTAGCAGCAGCAACGGCAGCAGCAGCAGCAGCAGCAGCAGTGCGAAGACTGCTTGCGGCGTTTCATACCATCCCACGGACTTTCCAAACTGTGGGTGAACTAGCCAATAGAAGGCGCAGCAGCTAGCTATAAAACCCGGAGTTAGCCTGCGGCCCACAGTGCTAGCTAGCTAGCTAGCCAGCCAGCTAGCTAGCTAGCCGGCTAGCCAGCTAGCTAGCTAGCCAGCTAGCAAGATAAATAGTCAGCCGGCTACGCAGCTAGCTAGCGAGCTAGCGAGCTAGCTGGCTAGCTGGCTACCTAGTTTGTTAACTAGCTGGCTAGCCAGCTAGCTAGCTGGCTAGCTAGCTGGCTAGCTAGCCAGCTAGCTAGCTGGTTAGCTAGCTCGCTGGCTAGCTAGCTGGGCAGCGGACCCCGTTCAAACGCGCTGCACGCTCGGCCTTGGCTAGCCCGCAGACGAACTGCTGGCGAGCTGTAGAGCCAGCTGGCTAGCTGGCCATCTGGCTGGCTAGCTTGTTGGCTAGTTGGCTAGCTGGTTGGCTAGCTGGCTATCTGGCTAGCTAGCCGGTTAGCTAGCTGGCTAGCTGGCTGGCTTGCTGGCTGGCTTTCTGGCTAGCCAGCCAGCTATCTAGATGGCCCGGAGGCTGTATTGCTGGCTGTATGGCTGGCTATGTGGCTAGCTACATGGCTAGCTAGCTGGCTAGCCAGCTAGCTAGCCAGCCGCGTGGCTGGCTAGCGAGCCAGCTAGCTGGTAGGCTTCCAGGCATCGAGCTAGCTAGCTAGCTAGCTGCTCAGCAGCAACAGCAGCAGCACAAGGCTTTAGCGCTTCCGTTGGGACAGCGCTATCTGCTGACAAGTAGTCGCTGCAGCTGCAGCTGCTGCAGCAGCTGCAGCAGCGGCAGCAGCAGCAGCTGTTGCAGCTGCTGCTGCTGCCGCTGCTGCGAATCCCGTTGCTGCCTCAGCGCCCGCCGCCTCTGACTCTCCAGCCGCCGCAGTGGCAGCCGCCTCGGCAGCACCAACAGCAGCAGCAGCAGCAGCAGCAGCAGCAGCAGCAGCAGCAGCAGCAGCAGCAGCAGCAGCAGGCTAGGTCTCTTTGACGAGGCCGCACTGCGCAGTTTGGAAGAGAACTGCCATTAGCTGCCGGGCCCTTCTGGACAGCAGCGGCTGCAGCAAACAGCGGAGGCCGCCAATGCCTTCTGTGGGGTCTCTGCGGGCGTCCCAGTGTCGGCCGTGCTGCTGCTGCTGCTGCTGCTGCTGCTGCTGCTGCTGCAGCAGCAGCTGCTGCTGCTGCTGCCAGGGCGGCGAGAAGACCCCCGGAGAAGCTGCTGCTGCTCCCTCCGCCTCGGGCCGCATGAAGTCGCACAGCCACAAACCCCGCAAGTGACTCAGCAGCTGCAGCAGCGGCAGCAAAGCGCGGGACTGCAGCAGCTGCGGCTGCAGCACGAAGACCAAGTGCGACAGCAAAGCAGCAGTGTCTTTGTCCAGAAGTGCTGCTGCTGCTGCTGCGTTGCCCATGGCCAGCAGCGCGATGGCGTTGGCCTCCGCCAGGTTGCTCTGCGGGTCGCTGCCCATGCCCCACCTCACGCTGCTGCTGCTGCTGCTGCTGCTGCTGCTGCTGCTGCTGCTGCGGGCGGAGCCCGCAGCAGCAGCCATCGACAGCCGCGAGGGCAGGCTGCTGCAGAGGTCGCCCGAGCTCGCCTGAGCAGCAAACTCGATGGCGTCTGCTGCTGCTGCTGCTGCTTTGTGGATTTCGTCCTGCCAGCTGCTTTGGGAGCCAGCCTCTCGCGCTTTTGCTGCTGCTGCTGCTGCTGCTGCTGCTGCTTCTGTGGCAGCTGCAGCGGAAGCAGAGGCAGCCGAGCGAGCAGCAGCAGCAGGCCAGAAGCGCCCTGCTTCTGCGTAGAGGCCGACGGGGCAGTCGCAGGTGCGGTGCAGGCAGTCGTCTGCTGCTGCTGCTGCTGTTGCTGCTGCTGCTGCTGCAGCAACTGCTGCTGCAGGCACTGCTGCCTTCTCTTCAGCAGAAATGCGCAGCGGAGGCGGCGCGCTGGCTGGCTCCAGCAGCGGGGAAAGTCTGGGGGTTTCTCTGCTGTGGTGTCTGTGTCTTTGTCTGTGTCTGCGTTGCTGCTGCGGCTGCTGCTGCAGCTGCTGCTGCAGCTGCTGCAGCACGTACTTCTTGTGCTTCTCCTGGAGGCGCTGGTGCTGCAGCAGGACGGCGCCTTTCGCCTTGAGCTGCTGCAGCCGGGGGTCCCGCGCGCTCGCTGCTGCCTGCTGCTGCTGCTGCTGCTGCAGCAGCAAAGCTGGCAGCAACTTCACCACTTGCCCGTCGCAGCTAATCCCCAAACCCCCCCAGCAGCCCCCGCAGCTGGGGCAGCGGGGGCGGCCGGGCAAAGGAGTCCACAGCATCTCGGGGCCCAGTGGGGCGTACAGCTGCTGCCACTCTTCTATCCCCACCTCGGGTCCCTGCTGCTGCTGCTGCTGCTGCTGCTGCTGCTGCTGCTGCTGCTGCTGCTGCTCTGCCTGCTTCACCTGCTCGTCGCACAAAGGCATGCGCGCCCAGTAATCCGCAGCGCGGCTGCAGAAGTCCTCCACCCAAGACCACTGACTGCTATCTGCAGCAGGGGCCCCCTGGGGGCCCCCTGGGGGGGCCCCCAGGGGGGCCCCCAGGGGGGCCCCCAGGGGGGCCCCCAGGGGGGCCCCCTGGGGGGCCCCCAGGGGGGCCCCCAGGGGGCCCCCTAAGGGGGCCCCTGGGGAGGAGCCCGCTGGGGCCCCTGCGGGGGCCCCTAGGGGGGCCCCTGAGGGGCCCCCAGAAGCAGCAAGGGAGGAAATAGTCCAGGGCCGCGTTAAGTCATATGGCTCTCTGGGGCCCCCTGAGCTGCAGCTATTTGCTGGGGGCTCTGCTGCAGCAGCAGGCAGCAGTGCTTCTGCTGCTGCTGCGTCTGCTGCTGCTGCTGCTGCTGCTGCTGGCTGCTGCTGAGCTAATTTCAAACGTGCTGCCTCAGCCAGCAAAGCGCCCTCCCTGTATAGGCCCATGCCTTCTTCTACGTGCTGCAGGAGCTGGTGTTGCTGCTGCAGCAGCAACTGCACCTGCTGCTGCTGCTGCTGCTGCTCTTGACAGTGCTGCTGCAGCTTCCGTTCCACCACGAGTCGCCTCCGTATCTGCAGCAGCAGACGCCGCTGCTGCCGCTGTGCTGCTGCTCCACGGGGCCTCAGCAGCAGGCATATGCTGGCTTGCGCAGCCTTGCTGCGGCCTGCAGCAGCAGCAGCAGCAGCAGCAGCAGCAGCAGGAGCAGCAGCAGCAGGCAGCAGCTGCAGGTGGCCTTCCAGCGACTCCGGGAGCAGCTTCACTGCAGGGCTGCTCGCAGCTGCCTCACGACGCGCTGCTGCTGTTGCTGCTGCTGTTGCTGCTGCTGTTGATGCTGCTGCTGCCTCTGGTGATAGGCCTAGGCTGCTGCATTCACCAAACGTAGAGTCCGGCTCTGCTGCTGCTGCTGCTGCTGCTGCTGCTGCTGGGGCTGCTATTCCCGCTTCTAGTGCATGCCCTGCGAAATGGCTTGGCAACTCCTCAGCTGCTGCTGCTGCTGCAGCTGCTGCTGCTGCTGCTGCTGCTGCAGGGGGCTGGCTGTGCAGCTTCCGCCTGCAGAAAGATGCATGCAGCCTCACAGGCAGCAGCAAAGAGTGGGGGCCCCTGGGGGCCCCCAGCCTCTTCCAAAGGGCCCTCAGTCTGGGCAAGCTTGGCCGTTTTGCTGCTGCTACCAGGAGCTCGGCTAGCTGGCCATGCAGGGCTTGCTGCTGCTGCTGCTTCTGCTGCTGCTGCTGCTGCTGCTGCTGCTGAGCGAGGCCCTGTTGCTTCATCTTCCTGTAGAGGGTCTTGGCCACCGAGCGGATGGCCTCCTTCCCGCAGATAGTTGCTGCAGCGCTCAGTTGCCACTCAAAGCTGCTGCTGCTGCTGCTGCTGCTGCTGCTGCTGTTGTTGCTGCTGCTGCTGCTGATGCTGGAGTCGAGGCCGCCGCTTGAGGCTGGGGGCGGCGAAGGCGGGGGCCCAGTGAGCGCTGCATGCGCCCACTTAGTTGCTGCTTCTGTGGCTCTTTTTGCTGCTGCTGCTGCTGCTGTCTCGAGCACGGACTGAAAAGCAGCAGCAGCAGCAGCAGCAGCAGCAGCAGCAGCAGCAGGAAACGGGGCAGGACAAAACAGCTGGTCGAAGCAGGGAAAAGATATCAGACTGCAGCTTTCAAGATCAAAACATTTGACAGTTAAGCTGCTGTCGGGGGGCACTAGGGGCAGCTCCCTTTGCTGCTGCAGGTTGCTTTGCTGCTGCAGCTGCTGCAGCAGCCGCTGCTGCTGCACCTCCTGCTGCACTTCCTGCTGCAGCGGCTGCTGCAGCGGCTGCTGCAGCGGCTGCTGCGCCTGAAGCAGCTGCTCACTTACCCGCATCCCTATGGCGGACTGCGAACTCAGCAGCAGCGGGCGTTCAGGGGGTCCTAGCTGCAGCAGCAGCTGCTGCTGCTGCTGCAGCTGCTGCAGCTGCACCTGCATCTGCTGCAGCTGCTGCAGCTGCTGCAGCTGCTGCAGCTGCTGGTGCTGCTGCATGGGCAGCTGCCGCCACGCTGGCATCTGAGGGACCCACGGACCCTCCACCCAATGTTGCTGCTGCAGTTGCTGCAGCTGCTGCTGCTGCAGCTGCGACTGGTACTGCTGCTGGAACTGCCGCTGCTTCTGCTGCTGCTCTTGTTCCTGCTGCAGCAGGAACTCTATCTCAACGTTTTCTGCAGAGTAGAGGTCCTGCTGCGGCTGCAGCTGTTGCTGCTGCAGCTGCTGCTGCAGCTGCTGCTGCAGCTCGTGCTGCTGCTGCTGCTTGGCGCTGCCGAGTGTCTGCGTCGCCGCTGCGTCGCCCAGCTGCGGGCCCCTTCGGCTGCTGCTGCTGCTGCTGCTGCTGCTGCTGCTGCTGCGCTGCCTGCTGCCTGAGGTGTCTATACACCGCAGCAAAGCCCCCCGAGCTGCCACGGGAAATGGTATTTCCAACATTATGTAGCAGTCTTTGAAGAAGTAAATGCTGCTGCTGCTGAGGCAGCGCAGCACGGGAGCAGCAGCAACCCACAAGTCCCACTGTTTGCACACCCACTGACACCAGGCTTCGTCGAGTTTGCTTTTGCTGCTGCTGCTGCTGCTGCTGCGCAAGCTGCGCACGCTCTCTTTGCTGCTGCTGCGGCAGCTGCTGCTGCGGCTGCGGACTACCCAGCTCTCGCGGCGACGCCACTGTGAGTGCAGATTCTTCTGCTGCTGCTGCTGCTGCTGCTGCTGCAGTTGCAGCTGCAGCTGCTGCTGCTGCTGCTGTTTTTGCTGCAAAATGCCCCCATCTCCGCTGCTTTGGGCCCCTATCTCGCCAAAGTGGGAGTAGCTGCACCACGCTTCGGCTGCTGCTTCTTGCTGCTGCTGCTGCTGCAGCTGCTGCAGCTGCCCCTGTTGCTGCTGCTGCTGGTTAAAATCCAGCTGCAGCAGCGAGCTACGACTGTCCCTCTGCTGCAGCAGCATGTTGGATTGAGTGTAGTAGTAGTAGTCGTTGCCAGACGGCTGCTGCTGCTGCTGCTGCTGCAGCAGCAGCAGCTGCTGATGCTGCTGCTGCTCTTTCGTGCAGACGCCTGAAGCGACCCAGAAGGGGCCTTGCTGCTGCTGGCTTCTTGCATCTGAGAGTTCTTGCTGCTTCATGTGCATTTGTAGCTGCTGCTGCAGCTGCTGCTGCTGCTGCAGCTGCTGCTGCAAGTGCTGCTGCGGCCGCTGTCCGCGGGGGCTGTCTCTCCTGCTGCCGCCAAGCAGCAGCGCTTGGCGCTTAGTAGCAGCAGCAGCAGCAAGCGTTGCTGCTGCTGCTGCACTCTCAGCAAATGGTAAGGCAGCCTCAGCAGCTGCTGCAGTACTTGCCTCTTCGTGCTGCTGCAGCGTCAACAGCCAAGAGCTCTGTGAAATAGCTTCCTGCTGCTGCTGCAGCTGCTGCTGCTGCCTCACCTGCTGCTGCTGCTGCTGCTGCTGTGCTTGTTGCCAATGGTGCTGCGGCTGGTGAGCGACCCACTTCATGTTCTGTGGAGTGTCGGGAGGCCGCGCAGCCGCAGCAGCAACAGCAGCAGAAGCAGCAGCAGAAGCAGCAGCAGAAGCAGCAGCAGCAGCAGCAGCAGGAGCAGCGCAGCCCCGCCTGCTGTAAACCTCACGGAGGCCCTCAGCAAAACCCTTGGGGCCCCTGGGGGCCTCCTGGGGCCCCACATGGGAGAAGCGGGGCCCCTGGTTAACGCGGCTTGCGAAGGCCAGCAGCAGGTGTTCTTCCCACGGCTGCTGCTGCAGCTGCTGCTGCTGCTGCTGCTGCTGCTGCTGCTGCTGCAGCCCCGGCTGCTGCTCCCTCCACCGGCTGCGCAGCTGCAAGTTTGTCTGAAGGGAAGCAGCGGAGGGGGCCTCAGCAGCTGCGTTGTCTCGCTGCTGTTGCTGCTCCTGCGGCAGTGTCTGCTGCTGCTGCTGCTGCTGCTGCTGCTGCTGTTGCTGCTGTTGCTGCTGTTGCTGCTGCTGCTGAGACTTTCTTCGACCCTTCTTTTTTCGCTTGACTGCTGCTGGCTTTTCCGCTTCTTGCTGCTGCTGCTGTAGAGGCTCATATTGAGTCTGTTGGCTAGCTTCTAAGGCAGTAGCAGCAGCAGCAGTACGCCCAGCAGCAGCAGCAGCAGGAGCAGCAGCTGGAGCAGCAGCAACAGGAACAGCAGCAGCAGCAGGTGCTTGAGTGGCTGCTGCCGCAGGATTTGGCGCCTCACGGGCGGGCATCGCCCCTCGTCTTTCCGTTGCTGCTGCTGCTACTGCTGCTGCTGCTGCCGCTGCTGCTTGAGTTGCTGCTGCGGCTGCTTGTGCAGGCGGAGGGGGAGGCGGGGCTGCTGCTGCTGCTGCCGCTGCAGCCGCTGCTGCTGCTGCTGTTGCAGCTGCTTCCGGTGTTTGCTGGAACTGCCGCTGGTGGTCTATGAACATCTGCAGCCGCGTGTCTCTCAGCTCGTTTTGCTGCTCCCTCATTTGCTGCTGCTGCTGCTGCTGCTGCTGCTGCTGCTGCACCTCTCTGCCCATTTGCTGCGCCGTGTCTTCCTGCAGCAGCTCTGCAGCAGCACAACACAGGACACGCAGCAGAAGCAAGGCTTGTGTTGCTGCTGCTGCTTGTGGCTGTGGTGGGGCCAGAGCTCACTTTGTCCTTCTGTCACTGCAGCAGCAGTTGCTGCTGCTGCTGCTGCTGCTGCTGTTGGAGAGCCATCTGCTGCTGCTGCTGCATGCACTACTCCAATCCAGCCCTGAATAAACCTAATGGCTGAGTCCACAGTTAGGGGCTTTCTTAATTCAAGAGGTTCTATTGCATAGGCTGCTGAAGCAGCAGCAGCAGCTGTTGCTGCTGCTGCTACTGCTGCTGCTGTTCTCGCGCTGCTGCTGGACGAGCCCTCAGCGCTGCTTGACGGGCGAGCGAGCTGCAGCGGCGGCACCGGCTGCTGCTGCAGCTGCTGCAGCTGCTGCAGCTGCTGCTGCTGCTGCTGCTGCTGAAAGGGGGCAGCTGCAGCTGCTGGAGCTGCTGCTGGAGCTGCTGCTGCCTGCCAGCGCAGGGAAGAAGGGCATTCTAGCTGCTGCAGCTGCTGCCGCTGCTGCTGTTCGTTCAGGCATTGCTGCAGCAGCACTGCGCTTTTGCTGCTGCTGCTGCTGCTGCTGCTTGCTGTTGCTGGCCGCTCTAGTGAGGCTAGTGAAGGGGCAACCCTAGCTTTGCTAAGTGACCACAGTGCCGTATGCGAATGCTTCAATTGCTGCTGCTGCTGCTGCTGCTGCTGCTGCAGCATCTGTTGCTGCTGCTGCTGCTGCTGCTGCTGTGGGGGCCTGCGTGGAGACACGCGGCGGCGACGGTCTGCTGCTGCTTGCTCACTCTCCTGCTTCCTCTCGGGCGCTGCTGCTGCTGCTTGAGCTGCTGTTGCTTGTGCTGCTGCTGCTGCTGCTGCTGCTGCTGCTGGTGTCGCCTGCCACCGCATCCAAGGAAGCAACTGGCTGCTCAGCGCACAAGCTGAGAAGGCGCTAGATCGCTGCTGCTGCTGCTGCTGCTGCTGCTGCTGCTGCTGGCGAGCCCTAGGGCTTGCAGCAAATCGCGGGGAGTATGCAGAGGCTTGGGAGCCTCGGCTGTCTCCCCAGCTGAGTCTTTGCCGCTGCTGCTGCTGCTGCTGCTGCTGCTGCTGCTGCTGTAGTCGGTGGTATTCTGGCTGTTGCTGCAGCTGCAGCTGACCCTCGCGTAGGTGCTGGTGCCTTTGCTGTTGCTGCCGTGGCCTCTGCTGCTGCAGCAGCAGCTGCTGCTGCTGCTGCTGCTGCTGCTGCTGCTGCTGCGTAACAGCAGCATGCCAGGTCCCCAGACCAGCCCTCGCATTTGCTTGAATTAAACCTCCGCGGGCTGTCCCTCTTCTGCTGCTGAAGTTTGAACGCGGGCGCGGCATGGCCGGCTGCTGCTGCTGCTGCAGTTGCTGCTGCTGCAGCTGCTGCTGCTGAGGCGGCTGCAACAGCTGCTGCTGCTGCAGCTGCTGCTGCTGAGGCGGCTGCAGCAGCTGCTGCTGCTGCGGCTGCTGCTGCTGCTGCTGCTGCCGGTGAGGCGGCGGCGGTGGCGGTGGTAGCGTCGTCGCTGCGGCTGCTGTTGCCGTGGGTGCTGCTGCTGTGCCTGCTGCTGCTGTGCCTGCTGCTGTTGCTGCTGCAGGAGTAGAAACTGCTGCTGCTGCAGCGGGAGCTGTTGAACCTGCTGCGGGGACGTGAGGCAGCATGATCGGAAGCAAATTTGTTCCGTGCTGCTGCTGGTGGCCCTGCTGCTTCACTCGTGTAACTTGAAGTGCTTGCTGCTGCTGCTGCTGCTGCTGCTGCTGCTGCTCTTGAAGCCGCTGGCTTTGCTGCTGCTGCAGTTGCTGTTCCCTTAAGCCCCTTTTTGCTGCTTCATTTCTCTCTGGGGCTCTGCTGTCTCCGCTTGGGAAGCCAGCATTAAGCGGTTGTGCTGCAGGAGCAGCTGCAGCGGGAGCAGCAGATGTGGCAGCAGCAGCAGCAGCAGCAGCAGCAGCAGCAGCAGTTACGGAACCAGCAATAATTGCCCCGTCTCCCGGGTGCTTTTTCGAAGAGGGAGGGATGGAGCGTGGGTGCTGCTGCTGCTGCTGGTTTTGCTGCTGCGGTTGCAGCTGCTGTTGCTGCTGCAGTGGCGCTGCTGTTGCAGCAGCTGCAGCGGGTTCTGTTGCTGCACTTGCTGCTGCTGCTGTTGCTGCAGGTGTTGCTGCAGCTGCAACGGCTGCCTCTGTTGCTGCTTCCTGCCTAATAAATACTCCTTTTGTTTGGGGCGGAGGCAGTCTTGCTGCTGCTGCTGAAGGCTCTACGAAGGCTGCTGCTAGGGCCTGCCCCTGCTGCTGCTGCCGCTGCTGCTGTTGCTGCTGCTGCTGCTGCTGTTGCAGGCGCCGCTGCCGCGTTGTGGCGAACCGACCTCTCCCGCGCCAGTGCCCTCTGCTACTGCTGCTGCTGCTGCTGCTGCTGCTGCTGCTGCTAGGCAGTTCAGCTGCAGCAGTTGACGGGCCCGGCGCAGCAGCAGCAGCAGCAGCAGCAGCAGCAGCAGCAGCACCCGGACGCTCCTTCTGCCGCACCGGCACAATTAAAGAGGCAGCTGACCACGAGTGACCTGCTGCTGCTGCTGCTGCTCTTGCTGCTCCTGCTGCTGCCTCAGGTGCTGTAAGGGGCCCTGCTGCTGATCGTGGCTTTCGTGCGGCTGCTGCTGCTGCTGTTGCTGCTGCAGCCGGCGTTGCTGCAGCTCCACCAGTTGGCTGCGTTCGTCCTTGAATGCCAGATCCACCTGCAGCAGCAGCAACAGCAGCTGCTGCTGCTGCTGCAGGAGCTGCAGCGCCTCCTGCAGCAACTACAGTGCACCCCGGCTGCACATTTGATGCAAATGCAGGCTGCGCTGCTGCTGCTGCTGCTGCTGCTGCTGCTGCTGCTGGTTTGTGGTGCTCCCCTGCGTCTGCTGCAGCATTCCCTCTGCCGGAGCCCCGGCGGGGTCTTTGGCCTTCAGACATCAGCAGCAGTGGCTTCTAGAGCCAGTTGCTGCTGCTGCAGCAGGTGTCAGTGGGGCTGCTGCTGTTGCTGCTGCTGCTGCTGCTGCAGGTCCACGCGACGGCAGCAGCAGCAGCAGCAGCAGCATCCTTTTTGCTTCCCAAGGGCGTTAGGAGATTCTGCAAGGTGTTGGCGGCCAGAGGATAGCATCAGAACTGGCTTTGCTGCTGCTGCTGTTTTTGCTGCTGTTGCTGCTGCTGTTTGGGGTGCTGCTGTTGCAGCTGCTGCCGCTGCTCGTGCTGCTGCTGCAGCAGCTACTGCAGCATCGTGAGGTCCGGAGAAAGCAGCGGGCCACTTACATTGGAAGCTGGCTCGCTCACGGCCCAGGGTTTAGGGTTTAGGGTTTAGGGTTTAGGGTTTAGGGTCGGCGGAGGAATTTAGGTTGGGGCTTGTGGGGCCCTAACACGAAAGAAGAGGGCTAGGGTTTAGCTTGAGGGTTTAGGGCTTGCGTGCTAATAAGTGAGCCCTGTGCTGCGCAGCAGAGCTGCTGCGTAGCAACACCTTTTGCTGCAGCAAGCTGCAGCAGCAGCAGCAGCAGCAGCAAACTTGCTGCCGTTGCAGCAGAACAATGCAAGGGACAGGCAAAAAGCTTCAAATATGGGCTCTTATTTCGTTTTATTTCTCCCTCTTTGCCCCACACTCTGCAATGCTCGCTGCCGACAGCAGCTGCAGCAGCAGCAGCTGCTGCGGCAGCAGCTGCTCCTGCTGCTGCAGCTGCTGCTGACCATCTCTATATTTGTTGCAACTCTAAATTAAATTTAGATTCGCCTTAATTAAATTAAAACCTACTCAAAACTATAACGTTTCACCTAGCAACAGCCATATAACCGGGGATACTAACCCTAGACCCTAAACCCTAAACCCTAAACCCTAGCTGTCCCACGGCCAGTTCCGCTCCCCATGAAACCGCGGCTGAAATTCAGGGATTTGTTTCCTTTTTTCTGGAAATCTATTTATTCGGGGAAACAGTTTATTTTATTTGCTGCTAATTGAGCTCTTTGAGCCGCAGCAGCTGTTGATGCTGCTGCTTTTTGTGCTGCTGCTGCTGCTGCTGCTGCTGCTGCGGTGACCCTGCAGCGGCCGGCGGGTCTGGCTGCCCGCCTTTAGTCTTTTATTTCATTTTTAAACTACTTTTTGCTTTTTAAAAACGAAAATATAAATTAAAACACCTTTTTCTGTTTGCTTGTCGAGTTTTTTCCCGCCTCAGCCCCACACTCTAAACCCTAAACCCCAAACCCTAAACCCTCAGCTGCAATGCAGAGAAAAATGAAGGGTAGCGCTGCACGCAGCAGCTTAAACCCTAAACCCTAAACCCTAA